>NW_027672842.1:0-91000 GCF_964194105.1 Spermophilus citellus
TTTGAATTTTGGCGTTTCACTCTGTTTTCTCCTATACTGATAGATGTATTTGGAACTCTAAATCAAACACGGTTTGTGCTAGCTTCTTGAAACTTGACACAATAAAGCAGTTTCACGTTCTATCTCTATGTTCTGTTTCCTCTTGATGTAGCCCTAAGCAGTGACTGGGGAGAAACACTTTCATTGAAAGGGGTTGCCAAGCTTCCAAAAATTACGAGTCTCCAGAAATCTCAGCAACTATTTTTCCACCCAAACTGGATGACACTTTCAGGTAATGATCAGTACACTAAGCCCACTTGGTTCCCCAAATTTCGTTCTTCTATGTTGAAGCGTTCGTTTCCAGTAACAGTTTGAATTTTGGCGTTTCACTCTGTTTTCTCCTATACTGATAGATGTATTTGGAACTCTAAATCAAACACGGTTTGTGCTAGCTTCTTGAAACTTGACACAATAAAGCAGTTTCACGTTCTATCTCTATGTTCTGTTTCCTCTTGATGTAGCCCTAAGCAGTGACTGGGGAGAAACACTTTCATTGAAAGGGGTTGCCAAGCTTCCAAAAATTACGAGTCTCCAGAAATCTCAGCAACTATTTTTCCACCCAAACTGGATGACATTTTCAGGTAGTGATCAGTACACTAAGCCCACTTGGTTCCCCAAATTTCGTTCTTCTATATTGAAGCGTTCGTTTCCAGTAACAGTTTGAATTTTGGCGTTTCACTCTGTGTTCTCCTATACTGATAGATGTATTTGGAACTCTAAATCAAACGCGGTTTGTGCTAGCTTCTTGAAACTTGACACACTAAAGCAGTTTCACGTTCTATCTCTATGTTCTGTTTCCTCTTGATGTAGCCCTAAGCAGTGACTGGGGAGAAACACTTTCATTGAAAGGGGTTGCCAAGCTTCCAAAAATTACGAGTCTCCAGAAATCTCAGCAACTATTTTTTCACCCAAAGTGGATGATACTTTCAGGTAATGATCAGTACACTAAGCCCACTTGGTTCCCCAAATTTCGTTCTTCTATATTGAAGCGTTCGTTTCCAGTAACAGTTTGAATTTTGGCGATTCACTCTGAGTTCTCCTATACTGATAGATGTATTTGGAACTCTAAATCAAACACGGTTTGTGCTAGCTTCTTGAAACTTGACACAATAAATCCGTTTCACGTTCTATCTCTATGTTCTATTTCCTCTTGATGTAGCCCTAAGCAGTGACTGGGGAGAAACACTTTCATTGAAAGGGGTTGCCAAGCTTCCAAAAATTGCGAGTCTCCAGAAATTTCAGCAACTATTTTTTCACCCAAACTGCATGACTCTTTCAGGTAATGATCAGTACACTAAGCCCACTTGGTTCCCCAAATTTCGTTCTTCTATGTTGAAGCGTTCGTTTCCAGTAACAGTTTGAATTTTGGCGTTTCACTCTGTTTTCTCCTATACTGATAGATGTATTTGGAACTCTAAATCAAACACGGTTTGTGCTAGCTTCTTGAAACTTGACACACTAAAGCAGTTTCACGTTCTATCTCTATGTTCTGTTTCCTCTTGATGTAGCCCTAAGCAGTGACTGGGGAGAAACACTTTCATTGAAAGGGGTTGCCAAGCTTCCAAAAATTGCGAGTCTCCAGAAATCTCAGCAACTATTTTTTCACCCAAACTGGATGATACTTTCAGGTAATGATCAGTACACTAAGCCCACTTGGTTCCCCAAATTTCGTTCTTCTATATTGAAGCGTTCGTTTCCAGTAACAGTTTGAATTTTGGCGTTTCACTCTGTGTTCTCCTATACTGATAGATGTATTTGGAACTCTAAATCAAACACGGTTTGTGCTAGCTTATTGAAACATGACACAATAAAGCAGTTTCACGTTCTATCTCTATGTTCTGTTTCCTCTTGATGTAACCCTAAGCAGTGACTGGGGAGAAACACTTTCATTGAAAGGGGTTGCCAAGCTTCCAAAAATTACGAGTCTCCAGAAATTTCAGCAACTATTTTTAACCCAAACTGGATGATACTTTCAGGTAATGATCAGTACACTAAGCCCACTTGGTTCCCCAAATTTCGTTCTTCTATGTTGAAGCGTTCGTTTCCAGTAACAGTTTGAATTTTGGCGTTTCACTCTGTTTTCTCCTATTCTGATAGATGTATTTGGAACTCTAAATCAAACACGGTTTGTGCTAGCTTCTTGAAACTTGACACAATAAATCAGTTTCACGTTCTATCTCTATGTTCTGTTTCCTCTTGATGTAACCCTAAGCAGTGACTGGGGAGAAACACTTTCATTGAAAGGGGTTGCCAAGCTTCCAAAAATTACGAGTCTCCAGAAATCTCAGCAAATATTTTTTCACCCAAAGTGGATGATACTTTCAGGAAATGATCAGTACACTAAGCCCACTTGGTTCCCCGAATTTCGTTCTTCTATATTGAAGCGTTCGTTTCCAGTAACAGTTTGAATTTTGGCGTTTCACTCTGTGTTCTCCTATACTGATAGATGTATTTGGAACTGTAAATCAAACACGGTTTGTGCTAGCTTCTTGAAACTTGACACAATAAAGCAGTTTCACGTTCTATCTCTATGTTCTGTTTCCTCTTGATGTAGCCCTAAGCAGTGACTGGGGAGAAACACTTTCATTGAAAGGGGTTGCCAAGCTTCCAAAAATTACGAGTCTCCAGAAATCACAGCAACTATTTTTTCACCCAAACTGGATGATACTTTCAGGTAATGATCAGTACACTAAGCCCACTTGGTTCCCCAAATTTCGTTCTTCTATGTTGAATCGTTCGTTTCCAGTAACAGTTTGAATTTTGGCGTTTCACTCTGTGTTCTCCTATACTGATAGATGTATTTGGAACTCTAAATCAAACACGGTTTGTGCTAGCTTCTTGAAACTTGACACAATAAAGCAGTTTCACGTTCTATCTCTATGTTCTATTTCCTCTTGATGTAGCCCTAAGCAGTGACTGGGGAGAAACACTTTCATTGAAAGGGGTTGCCAAGCTTCCAAAAATTACGAGTCTCCAGAAATCACAGCAACTATTTTTTCACCCAAACTGGATGATACTTTCAGGTAATGATCAGTACACTAAGCCCACTTGGTTCCACAAATTTCGTTCTTCTATGTTGAAGCGTTCGTTTCCAGTAACAGTTTGAATTTTGGCGTTTCACTCTGTGTTCTCCTATACTGATAGATGTATTTGGAACTCTAAATCAAACACGGTTTGTGCTAGCTTCTTGAAACTTGACACAATAAAGCAGTTTCACGTTCTATCTCTATGTTCTATTTCCTCTTGATGTAGCCCTAAGCAGTGACTGGGGAGAAACACTTTCATTGAAAGGTGTTGCCAAGCTTCCAAAAATTGCGAGTCTCCAGAAATCTCAGCAACTATTTTTTCACCCAAACTGGATGACTCTTTCAGGTAATGATCAGTACACTAAGCCCACTTGGTTCCCCAAATTTCGTTCTTCTATGTTGAAGCATTCGTTTCCAGTAACAGTTTGAATTTTGGCGTTTCACTCTGTTTTCTCCTATACTGATAGATGTATTTGGAACTCTAAATCAAACACGGTTTGTGCTAGCTTCTTGAAACTTGACACAATAAAGCAGTTTCACGTTCTATCTCTATGTTCTGTTTCCTCTTGATGTAGCCCTAAGCAGTGACTGGGGAGAAACACTTTCATTGAAAGGGGTTGCCAAGCTTCCAAAAATTGCGAGTCTCCAGAAATCTCAGCAACTATTTTTTCACCCAAACTGGATTACTCTTTCAGGTAATGATCAATACACTAAGCCCACTTGGTTCCCCAAATTTCGTTCTTCTATGTTGAAGCGTTCGTTTCCAGTAACAGTTTGAATTTTGGCGTTTCACTCTGTTTTCTCCTATACTGATAGATGTATTTGGAACTGTAAATCAAACACGGTTTGTGCTAGCTACTTGAAACTTGACACAATAAAGCAGTTTCACGTTCTATCTCTATGTTCTGTTTCCTCTTGATGTAGCCCTAAGCAGTGACTGGGGAGAAACACTTTCATTGAAAGGGGTTGCCAAGCTTCCAAAAATTACGAGTCTCCAGAAATCACAGCAACTATTTTTTCACCCAAACTGGATGATACTTTCAGGTAATGATCAGTACACTAAGCCCACTTGGTTCCCCAAATTTCGTTCTTCTATGTTGAATCGTTCGTTTCCAGTAACAGTTTGAATTTTGGCGTTTCACTCTGTGTTCTCCTATACTGATAGATGTATTTGGAACTCTAAATCAAACACGGTTTGTGCTAGCTTCTTGAAACTTGACACAATAAAGCAGTTTCACGTTCTATCTCTATGTTCTATTTCCTCTTGATGTAGCCCTAAGCAGTGACTGGGGAGAAACACTTTCATTGAAAGGGGTTGCCAAGCTTCCAAAAATTGCGAGTCTCCAGAAATCACAGCAACTATTTTTTCACCCAAACTGGATGATACTTTCAGGTAATGATCAGTACACTAAGCCCACTTGGTTCCCCAAATTTCGTTCTTCTATGTTGAAGCGTTCGTTTCCAGTAACAGTTTGAATTTTGGCGTTTCACTCTGTGTTCTCCTATACTGATAGATGTATTTGGAACTCTAAATCAAACACGGTTTGTGCTAGCTTCTTGAAACTTGACACAATAAAGCAGTTTCACGTTCTATCTCTATGTTCTATTTCCTCTTGATGTAGCCCTAAGCAGTGACTGGGGAGAAACACTTTCATTGAAAGGTGTTGCCAAGCTTCCAAAAATTGCGAGTCTCCAGAAATCTCAGCAACTATTTTTTCACCCAAACTGGATGACTCTTTCAGGTAATGATCAGTACACTAAGCCCACTTGGTTCCCCAAATTTCGTTCTTCTATGTTGAAGCATTCGTTTCCAGTAACAGTTTGAATTTTGGCGTTTCACTCTGTGTTCTCCTATACTGATAGATGTATTTGGAACTCTAAATCAAACACGGTTTGTGCTAGCTTCTTGAAACTTGACACAATAAAGCAGTTTCACGTTCTATCTCTATGTTCTGTTTCCTCTTGATGTAGCCCTAAGCAGTGACTGGGGAGAAACACTTTCATTGAAAGGGGTTGCCAAGCTTCCAAAAATTACGAGTCTCCAGAAATCACAGCAACTATTTTTTCACCCAAACTGGATGATACTTTCAGGTAATGATCAGTACACTAAGCCCACTTGGTTCCCCAAATTTCGTTCTTCTATGTTGAAGCGTTCGTTTCCAGTAACAGTTTGAATTTTGGCGTTTCACTCTGTGTTCTCCTATACTGATAGATGTATTTGGAACTCTAAATCAAACACGGTTTGTGCTAGCTTCTTGAAACTTGACACAATAAAGCAGTTTCACGTTCTATCTCTATGTTCTGTTTCCTCTTGATGTAGCCCTAAGCAGTGACTGGGGAGAAACACTTTCATTGAAAGGGGTTGCCAAGCTTCCAAAAATTGCGAGTCTCCAGAAATCTCAGCAACTATTTTTTCACCCAAACTGGATGGCTCTTTCAGGTAATGATCAGTACTCTAAGCCCACTTGGTTCCCCAAATTTCGTTCTTCTATGTTGAAGCGTTCGTTTCCAGTAACAGTTTGAATTTTGGCGTTTCACTCTGTTTTCTCCTATACTGATAGATGTATTTGGAACTCTAAATCAAACACGGTTTGTGCTAGCTTCTTGAAACTTGACACACTAAAGCAGTTTCACGTTCTATCTCTATGTTCTGTTTCCTCTTGATGTAGCCCTAAGCAGTGACTGGGGAGAAACACTTTCATTGAAAGGGGTTGCCAAGCTTCCAAAAATTGCGAGTCTCCAGAAATCTCAGCAACTATTTTTTCACCCAAACTGGATGACTCTTTCAGGTAATGATCAGTACACTAAGCCCACTTGGTTCCCCAAATTTCGTTCTTCTATGTTGAAGCGTTCGTTTCCAGTAACAGTTTGAATTTTGGCGTTTCACTCTGTTTTCTCCTATACTGATAGATGTATTTGGAACTCTAAATCAAACACGGTTTGTGCTAGCTTCTTGAAACTTGACACACTAAAGCAGTTTCACGTTCTATCTCTATGTTCTGTTTCCTCTTGATGTAGCCCTAAGCAGTGACTGGGGAGAAACACTTTCATTGAAAGGGGTTGCCAAGCTTCCAAAAATTACGAGTCTCCAGAAATCTCAGCAACTATTTTTTCACCCAAACTGGATGATACTTTCAGGTAATGATCAGTACACTAAGCCCACTTGGTTCCCCAAATTTCGTTCTTCTATGTTGAAGCGTTCGTTTCCAGTAACAGTTTGAATTTTGGCGTTTCACTCTGTTTTCTCCTATACTGATAGATGTATTTGGAACTCTAAATCAAACACGGTTTGTGCTAGCTTCTTGAAACTTGACACACTAAAGCAGTTTCACGTTCTATCTCTATGTTCTGTTTCCTCTTGATGTAGCCCTAAGCAGTGACTGGGGAGAAACACTTTCATTGAAAGGGGTTGCCAAGCTTCCAAAAATTGCGAGTCTCCAGAAATCTCAGCAACGATTTTTTCACCCAAACTGGATGACACTTTCAGGTAATGATCAGTACACTAAGCCCACTTGGTTCCCCAAATTTCGTTCTTCTATGTTGAAGCGTTCGTTTCCAGTAACAGTTTGAATTTTGGCGTTTCACTCTGTTTTCTCCTATACTGATAGATGTATTTGGAACTCTAAATCAAACACGGTTTGTGCTAGCTTCTTGAAACTTGACACAATAAAGCAGTTTCACGTTCTATCTCTATGTTCTGTTTCCTCTTGATGTAGCCCTAAGCAGTGACTGGGGAGAAACACTTTCATTGAAAGGGGTTGCCAAGCTTCCAAAAATTACGAGTCTCCAGAAATCACAGCAACTATTTTTTCACCCAAACTGGATGATACTTTCAGGTAATGATCAGTACACTAAGCCCACTTGGTTCCCCAAATTTCGTTCTTCTATGTTGAAGCGTTCGTTTCCAGTAACAGTTTGAATTTTGGCGTTTCACTCTGTGTTCTCCTATACTGATAGATGTATTTGGAACTCTAAATCAAACACGGTTTGTGCTAGCTTCTTGAAACTTGACACACTAAAGCAGTTTCACGTTCTATCTCTATGTTCTATTTCCTCTTGATGTAGCCCTAAGCAGTGACTGGGGAGAAACACTTTCATTGAAAGGGGTTGCCAAGCTTCCAAAAATTGCGAGTCTCCAGAAATCTCAGCAACTATTTTTTCACCCAAACTGGATGGCTCTTTCAGGTAATGATCAGTACTCTAAGCCCACTTGGTTCCCCAAATTTCGTTCTTCTATGTTGAAGCGTTCGTTTCCAGTAACAGTTTGAATTTTGGCGTTTCACTCTGTTTTCTCCTATACTGATAGATGTATTTGGAACTCTAAATCAAACACGGTTTGTGCTAGCTTCTTGAAACTTGACACACTAAAGCAGTTT
Organism: Spermophilus citellus; assembly: GCF_964194105.1. NCBI lineage: Eukaryota > Metazoa > Chordata > Mammalia > Rodentia > Sciuridae > Spermophilus > Spermophilus citellus. The sequence goes on from NW_027672842.1 coordinate 7,442, forward strand.
CACGTTCTATCTCTATGTTCTGTTTCCTCTTGATGTAGCCCTAAGCAGTGACTGGGGAGAAACACTTTCATTGAAAGGGGTTGCCAAGCTTCCAAAAATTGCGAGTCTCCAGAAATCTCAGCAACTATTTTTTCACCCAAACTGGATGACACTTTCAGGTAATGATCAGTACACTAAGCCCACTTGGTTCCCCAAATTTTGTTCTTCTATGTTGAAGCGTTCGTTTCCAGTAACAGTTTCAATTTTGGTGTTTCACTCTGTTTTCTCCTATATTGGTAGATGTATTTGGAACTCTAAATCAAACACGGTTTGTGCTAGCTTCTTGAAACTTGACACAATAAAGCAGTTTCACGTTCTATTTCTATGTTCTGTTTCCTCTTGATGTAGCCCTAAGCAGTGACTGGGGAGAAACACTTTCATTGAAAGGGGTTGCCAAGCTTCCAAATATTACGAGTCTCCAGAAATCTCAGCAACTATTTTTTCACCCAAACTGGATGATACTTTCAGGTAATGATCAGTACACTAAGCCCACTTGGTTCCCCAAATTTCGTTCTTCTATGTTGAAGCGTTCGTTTCCAGTAACAGTTTGAATTTTGGCGTTTCACTCTGTTTTCTCCTATACTGATAGATGTATTTGGAACTCTAAATCAAACACGGTTTGTGCTAGCTTCTTGAAACTTGACACACTAAAGCAGTTTCACGTTCTATCTCTATGTTCTGTTTCCTCTTGATGTAGTCCTAAGCAGTGACTGGGGAGAAACAATTACATTGAAAAGGGTTGCCAAGCTTCCAAAAATTACGAGTCTCCAGTAATCTCAGCAACTATTTTTTCACCCAAACTGGATGATACTTTCAGGTAAAGATCAGTACACTAAGCCCACTTGGTTCCCCAAATTTCGTTCTTCTATGTTGAAGCGTTCGTTTCCAGTAACAGTTTGAATTTTGGCGTTTCACTCTGTTTTCTCCTATTCTGATAGATATATTTGGAACTCTAAATCAAACACGGTTTGTGCTAGCTTCTTGAAACTTGACACAATAAATCAGTTTCACGTTCTATCTGTATGTTCTATTTCCTCTTGATGTAGCCCTAAGCAGTGACTGGGGAGAAACACTTTCATTGAAAGGGGTTGCCAAGCTTCCAAAAATTGCGAGTCTCCAGAAATCTCAGCAACTATTTTTTCACCCAAACTGGATGGCTCTTTCAGGTAATGATCAGTACTCTAAGCCCACTTGGTTCCCCAAATTTCGTTCTTCTATGTTGAAGCGTTCGTTTCCAGTAACAGTTTGAATTTTGGCGTTTCACTCTGTGTTCTCCTATACTGATAGATGTATTTGGAACTCTAAATCAAACACGGTTTGTGCTAGCTTCTTGAAACTTGACACAATAAAGCAGTTTCACGTTCTATCTCTATGCTCTGTTTCCTCTTGATGTAGCCCTAAGCAGTGACTGGGGAGAAACACTTTCATTGAAAGGGGTTGCCAAGCTTCCAAAAATTGCGAGTCTCCAGAAATCTCAGCAACTATTTTTTCACCCAAACTGGATGGCTCTTTCAGGTAATGATCAGTACTCTAAGCCCACTTGGTTCCCCAAATTTCGTTCTTCTATGTTGAAGCGTTCGTTTCCAGTAACAGTTTGAATTTTGGCGTTTCACTCTGTTTTCTCCTATACTGATAGATGTATTTGGAACTCTAAATCAAACACGGTTTGTGCTAGCTTCTTGAAACTTGACACACTAAAGCAGTTTCACGTTCTATCTCTATGTTCTGTTTCCTCTTGATGTAGCCCTAAGCAGTGACTGGGGAGAAACACTTTCATTGAAAGGGGTTGCCAAGCTTCCAAAAATTGCGAGTCTCCAGAAATCTCAGCAACTATTTTTTCACCCAAACTGGATGACACTTTCAGGTAATGATCAGTACACTAAGCCCACTTGGTTCCCCAAATTTTGTTCTTCTATGTTGAAGCGTTCGTTTCCAGTAACAGTTTCAATTTTGGTGTTTCACTCTGTTTTCTCCTATATTGGTAGATGTATTTGGAACTCTAAATCAAACACGGTTTGTGCTAGCTTCTTGAAACTTGACACAATAAAGCAGTTTCACGTTCTATTTCTATGTTCTGTTTCCTCTTGATGTAGCCCTAAGCAGTGACTGGGGAGAAACACTTTCATTGAAAGGGGTTGCCAAGCTTCCAAATATTACGAGTCTCCAGAAATCTCAGCAACTATTTTTTCACCCAAACTGGATGATACTTTCAGGTAATGATCAGTACACTAAGCCCACTTGGTTCCCCAAATTTCGTTCTTCTATGTTGAAGCGTTCGTTTCCAGTAACAGTTTGAATTTTGGCGTTTCACTCTGTTTTCTCCTATACTGATAGATGTATTTGGAACTCTAAATCAAACACGGTTTGTGCTAGCTTCTTGAAACTTGACACACTAAAGCAGTTTCACGTTCTATCTCTATGTTCTGTTTCCTCTTGATGTAGCCCTAAGCAGTGACTGGGGAGAAACACTTTCATTGAAAGGGGTTGCCAAGCTTCCAAAAATTGCGTGTCTCCAGAAATCTCAGCAACTATTTTTTCACCCAAACTGGATGATACTTTCAGGTAATGATCAGTACACTAAGCCCACTTGGTTCCCCAAATTTTGTTCTTCTATGTTGAAGCGTTCATTTCCAGTAACAGTTTGAATTTTGGCGTTTCACTCCGTTTTCTCCTATTCTGATAGATGTATTTGGAACTCTAAATCAAACACGGTTTGTGCTAGCTTCTTGAAACTTGACACACTAAAGCAGTTTCACGTTCTATCTCTATGTTCTGTTTCCTCTTGATGTAGCCCTAAGCAGTGACTGGGGAGAAACACTTTCATTGAAAGGGGTTGCCAAGCTTCCAAAAATTGCGAGTCTCCAGAAATCTCAGCAACGATTTTTTCACCCAAACTGGATGACACATTCAGGTAATGATCAGTACACTAAGCCCACTTGGTTCCCCAAATTTCGTTCTTCTATGTTGAAGCGTTCGTTTCCAGTAACAGTTTGAATTTTGGCGTTTCACTCTGTGTTCTCCTATACTGATAGATGTATTTGGAACTCTAAATCAAACACGGTTTGTGCTAGCTTCTTGAAACTTGACACACTAAAGCAGTTTCACGTTCTATCTCTATGTTCTATTTCCTGTTGATGTAGCCCTAAGCAGTGACTGGGGAGAAACACTTTCATTGAAAGGGGTTGCCAAGCTTCCAAAAATTGCGAGTCTCCAGAAATCTCAGCAACTATTTTTTCACCCAAACTGGATGGCTCTTTCAGGTAATGATCAGTACTCTAAGCCCATTTGGTTCCCCAAATTTCGTTCTTCTATGTTGAAGCGTTCGTTTCCAGTAACAGTTTGAATTTTGGCGTTTCACTCTGTTTTCTCCTATACTGATAGATGTATTTGGAACTCTAAATCAAACACGGTTTGTGCTAGCTTCTTGAAACTTGACACACTAAAGCAGTTTCACGTTCTATCTCTATGTTCTGTTTCCTCTTGATGTAGCCCTAAGCAGTGACTGGGGAGAAACACTTTCATTGAAAGGGGTTGCCAAGCTTCCAAAAATTGCGAGTCTCCAGAAATCTCAGCAACTATTTTTTCACCCAAACTGGATGACACTTTCAGGTAATGATCAGTACACTAAGCCCACTTGGTTCCCCAAATTTTGTTCTTCTATGTTGAAGCGTTCGTTTCCAGTAACAGTTTCAATTTTGGTGTTTCACTCTGTTTTCTCCTATATTGGTAGATGTATTTGGAACTCTAAATCAAACACGGTTTGTGCTAGCTTCTTGAAACTTGACACAATAAAGCAGTTTCACGTTCTATTTCTATGTTCTATTTCCTCTTGATGTAGCCCTAAGCAGTGACTGGGGAGAAACACTTTCATTGAAAGGGGTTGCCAAGCTTCCAAATATTACGAGTCTCCAGAAATCTCAGCAACTATTTTTTCACCCAAACTGGATGATACTTTCAGGTAATGATCAGTACACTAAGCCCACTTGGTTCCCCAAATTTCGTTCTTCTATGTTGAAGCGTTCGTTTCAAGTAACAGTTTGAATTTTGGCGTTTCACTCTGTTTTCTCCTATACTGATAGATGTATTTGGAACTCTAAATCAAACACGGTTTGTGCTAGCTTCTTGAAACTTGACACACTAAAGCAGTTTCACGTTCTATCTCTATGTTCTGTTTCCTCTTGATGTAGTCCTAAGCAGTGACTGGGGAGAAACACTTACATTGAAAAGGGTTGCCAAGCTTCCAAAAATTACGAGTCTCCAGTAATCTCAGCAACTATTTTTTCACCCAAACTGGATGATACTTTCAGGTAATGATCAGTACACTAAGCCCACTTGGTTCCCCAAATTTCGTTCTTCTATGTTGAAGCGTTCGTTTCCAGTAACAGTTTGAATTTTGGCGTTTCACTCTGTTTTCTCCTATTCTGATAGATGTATTTGGAACTCTAAATCAAACACGGTTTGTGCTAGCTTCTTGAAACTTGACACAATAAAGCAGTTTCACGTTCTATCTCTATGTTCTATTTCCTCTTGATGTAGCCCTAAGCAGTGACTGGGGAGAAACACTTTCATTGAAAGGGGTTGCCAAGCTTCCAAAAATTGCGAGTCTCCAGAAATCTCAGCAACTATTTTTTCACCCAAACTGGATGACTCTTTCAGGTATTGATCAGTACACTAAGCCCACTTGGTTCCCCAAATTTCGTTCTTCTATGTTGAAGCGTTCGTTTCCAGTAACAGTTTGAATTTTGGCGTTTCACTCTGTTTTCTCCTATACTGATAGATGTATTTGGAACTCTAAATCAAACACGGTTTGTGCTAGCTTCTTGAAACTTGACACACTAAAGCAGTTTCACGTTCTATCTCTATGTTCTGTTTCCTCTTGATGTAGCCCTAAGCAGTGACTGGGGAGAAACACTTTCATTGAAAGGGGTTGCCAAGCTTCCAAAAATTGCGAGTCTCCAGAAATCTCAGCAACTATTTTTTCACCCAAACTGGATGGCTCTTTCAGGTAATGATCAGTACTCTAAGCCCACTTGGTTCCCCAAATTTCGTTCTTCTATGTTGAAGCGTTCGTTTCCAGTAACAGTTTGAATTTTGGCGTTTCACTCTGTTTTCTCCTATACTGATAGATGTATTTGGAACTCTAAATCAAACACGGTTTGTGCTAGCTTCTTGAAACTTGACACAATAAAGCAGTTTCACGTTCTATCTCTATGTTCTATTTCCTCTTGATGTAGCCCTAAGCAGTGACTGGGGAGAAACACTTTCATTGAAAGGGTTTGCCAAGCTTCCAAAAATTGCGAGTCTCCAGAAATCTCAGCAACTATTTTTTCACCCAAACTGGATGGCTCTTTTAGGTAATGATCAGTACTCTAAGCCCACTTGGTTCCCCAAATTTCGTTCTTCTATGTTGAAGCGTTCGTTTCCAGTAACAGTTTGAATTTTGGCGTTTCACTCTGTTTTCTCCTATACTGATAGATGTATTTGGAACTCTAAATCAAACACGGTTTGTGCTAGCTTCTTGAAACTTGACACACTAAAGCAGTTTCACGTTCTATCTCTATGTTCTGTTTCCTCTTGATGTAGTCCTAAGCAGTGACTGGGGAGAAACACTTACATTGAAAAGGGTTGCCAAGCTTCCAAAAATTACGAGTCTCCAGTAATCTCAGCAACTATTTTTTCACCCAAACTGGATGATACTTTCAGGTAATGATCAGTACACTAAGCCCACTTGGTTCCCCAAATTTCGTTCTTCTATGTTGAAGCGTTCGTTTCCAGTAACAGTTTGAATTTTGGCGTTTCACTCTGTTTTCTCCTATTCTGATAGATGTATTTGGAACTCTAAATCAAACACGGTTTGTGCTAGCTTCTTGAAACTTGACACAATAAATCAGTTTCACGTTCTATCTGTATGTTCTATTTCCTCTTGATGTAGCCCTAAGCAGTGACTGGGGAGAAACACTTTCATTGAAAGGGGTTGCCAAGCTTCCAAAAATTGCGAGTCTCCAGAAATCTCAGCAACTATTTTTTCACCCAAACTGGATGACTCTTTCAGGTATTGATCAGTACACTAAGCCCACTTGGTTCCCCAAATTTCGTTCTTCTATGTTGAAGCGTTCGTTTCCAGTAACAGTTTGAATTTTGGCGTTTCACTCTGTTTTCTCCTATACTGATAGATGTATTTGGAACTCTAAATCAAACACGGTTTGTGCTAGCTTCTTGAAACTTGACACACTAAAGCAGTTTCACATTCTATCTCTATGTTCTGTTTCCTCTTGATGTAGCCCTAAGCAATGACTGGGGAGAAACACTTTCATTGAAAGGGGTTGCCAAGCTTCCAAAAATTGCGAGTCTCCAGAAATCTCAGCAACTATTTTTTCACCCAAACTGGATGGCTCTTTCAGGTAATGATCAGTACTCTAAGCCCACTTGGTTCCCCAAATTTCGTTCTTCTATGTTGAAGCGTTCGTTTCCAGTAACAGTTTGAATTTTGGCGTTTCACTCCGTTTTCTCCTATTCTGATAGATGTATTTGGAACTCTAAATCAAACACGGTTTGTGCTAGCTTCCTGAAACTTGACACACTAAAGCAGTTTCACGTTCTATCTCTATGTTCTGTTTCCTCTTGATGTAGCCCTAAGCAGTGACTGGGGAGAAACACTTTCATTGAAAGGGGTTGCCAAGCTTCCAAAAATAGCGAGTCTCCAGAAATCTCAGCAACGATTTTTTCACCCAAACTGGATGACACTTTCAGGTAATGATCAGTACACTAAGCCCACTTGGTTCCCCAAATTTCGTTCTTCTATGTTGAAGCGTTCGTTTCCAGTAACAGTTTGAATTTTGGCGTTTCACTCTGTGTTCTCCTATACTGATAGATGTATTTGGAACTCTAAATCAAACACGGTTTGTGCTAGCTTCTTGAAACTTGACACAATAAAGCAGTTTCACGTTCTATCTCTATGCTCTGTTTCCTCTTGATGTAGCCCTAAGCAGTGACTGGGGAGAAACACTTTCATTGAAAGGGGTTGCCAAGCTTCCAAAAATTGCGAGTCTCCAGAAATCTCAGCAACTATTTTTTCACCCAAACTGGATGGCTCTTTCAGGTAATGATCAGTACTCTAAGCCCACTTGGTTCCCCAAATTTCGTTCTTCTATGTTGAAGCGTTCGTTTCCAGTAACAGTTTGAATTTTGGCGTTTCACTCTGTTTTCTCCTATACTGATAGATGTATTTGGAACTCTAAATCAAACACGGTTTGTGCTAGCTTCTTGAAACTTGACACACTAAAGCAGTTTCACGTTCTATCTCTATGTTCTGTTTCCTCTTGATGTAGCCCTAAGCAGTGACTGGGGAGAAACACTTTCATTGAAAGGGGTTGCCAAGCTTCCAAAAATTGCGAGTCTCCAGAAATCTCAGCAACTATTTTTTCACCCAAACTGGATGACACTTTCAGGTAATGATCAGTACACTAAGCCCACTTGGTTCCCCAAATTTTGTTCTTCTATGTTGAAGCGTTCGTTTCCAGTAACAGTTTCAATTTTGGTGTTTCACTCTGTTTTCTCCTATATTGGTAGAAGTATTTGGAACTCTAAATCAAACACGGTTTGTGCTAGCTTCTTGAAACTTGACACAATAAAGCAGTTTCACGTTCTATTTCTATGTTCTGTTTCCTCTTGATGTAGCCCTAAGCAGTGACTGGGGAGAAACACTTTCATTGAAAGGGGTTGCCAAGCTTCCAAATATTACGAGTCTCCAGAAATATCAGCAACTATTTTTTCACCCAAACTGGATGATACTTTCAGGTAATGATCAGTACACTAAGCCCACTTGGTTCCCCAAATTTCGTTCTTCTATGTTGAAGCGTTCGTTTCCAGTAACAGTTTGAATTTTGGCGTTTCACTCTGTTTTCTCCTATACTGATAGATGTATTTGGAACTCTAAATCAAACACGGTTTGTGCTAGCTTCTTGAAACTTGACACACTAAAGCAGTTTCACGTTCTATCTCTATGTTCTGTTTCCTCTTGATGTAGCCCTAAGCAGTGACTGGGGAGAAACACTTTCATTGAAAGGGGTTGCCAAGCTTCCAAAAATTGCGTGTCTCCAGAAATCTCAGCAACTATTTTTTCACCCAAACTGGATGATACTTTCAGGAAATGATCAGTACACTAAGCCCACATGGTTCCCCAAATTTTGTTCTTCTATGTTGAAGCGTTCATTTCCAGTAACAGTTTGAATTTTGGCGTTTCGCTCCGTTTTCTCCTATTCTGATAGATGTATTTGGAACTCTAAATCAAACACGGTTTGTGCTAGCTTCTTGAAACTTGACACACTAAAGCAGTTTCACGTTCTATCTCTATGTTCTGTTTCCTCTTGATGTAGCCCTAAGCAGTGACTGGGGAGAAACACTTTCATTGAAAGGGGTTGCCAAGCTTCCAAAAATTGCGAGTCTCCAGAAATCTCAGCAACGATTTTTTCACCCAAACTGGATGACACATTCAGGTAATGATCAGTACACTAAGCCCACTTGGTTCCCCAAATTTCGTTCTTCTATGTTGAAGCGTTCGTTTCCAGTAACAGTTTGAATTTTGGCGTTTCACTCTGTGTTCTCCTATACTGATAGATGTATTTGGAACTCTAAATCAAACACGGTTTGTGCTAGCTTCTTGAAACTTGACACACTAAAGCAGTTTCACGTTCTATCTCTATGTTCTATTTCCTGTTGATGTAGCCCTAAGCAGTGACTGGGGAGAAACACTTTCATTGAAAGGGGTTGCCAAGCTTCCAAAAATTGCGAGTCTCCAGAAATCTCAGCAACTATTTTTTCACCCAAACTGGATGGCTCTTTCAGGTAATGATCAGTACTCTAAGCCCATTTGGTTCCCCAAATTTCGTTCTTCTATGTTGAAGCGTTCGTTTCCAGTAACAGTTTGAATTTTGGCGTTTCACTCTGTTTTCTCCTATACTGATAGATGTATTTGGAACTCTAAATCAAACACGGTTTGTGCTAGCTTCTTGAAACTTGACACACTAAAGCAGTTTCACGTTCTATCTCTATGTTCTGTTTCCTCTTGATGTAGCCCTAAGCAGTGACTGGGGAGAAACACTTTCATTGAAAGGGGTTGCCAAGCTTCCAAAAATTGCGAGTCTCCAGAAATCTCAGCAACTATTTTTTCACCCAAACTGGATGACACTTTCAGGTAATGATCAGTACACTAAGCCCACTTGGTTCCCCAAATTTTGTTCTTCTATGTTGAAGCGTTCGTTTCCAGTAACAGTTTCAATTTTGGTGTTTCACTCTGTTTTCTCCTATATTGGTAGATGTATTTGGAACTCTAAATCAAACACGGTTTGTGCTAGCTTCTTGAAACTTGACACAATAAAGCAGTTTCACGTTCTATTTCTATGTTCTGTTTCCTCTTGATGTAGCCCTAAGCAGTGACTGGGGAGAAACACTTTCATTGAAAGGGGTTGCCAAGCTTCCAAATATTACGAGTCTCCAGAAATCTCAGCAACTATTTTTTCACCCAAACTGGATGATACTTTCAGGTAATGATCAGTACACTAAGCCCACTTGGTTCCCCAAATTTCGTTCTTCTATGTTGAAGCGTTCGTTTCCAGTAACAGTTTGAATTTTGGCGTTTCACTCTGTTTTCTCCTATACTGATAGATGTATTTGGAACTCTAAATCAAACACGGTTTGTGCTAGCTTCTTGAAACTTGACACACTAAAGCAGTTTCACGTTCTATCTCTATGTTCTGTTTCCTCTTGATGTAGTCCTAAGCAGTGACTGGGGAGAAACACTTACATTGAAAAGGGTTGCCAAGCTTCCAAAAATTACGAGTCTCCAGTAATCTCAGCAACTATTTTTTCACCCAAACTGGATGATACTTTCAGGTAATGATCAGTACACTAAGCCCACGTGGTTCCCCAAATTTCGTTCTTCTATGTTGAAGCGTTCGTTTCCAGTAACAGTTTGAATTTTGGCGTTTCACTCTGTTTTCTCCTATTCTGATAGATGTATTTGGAACTCTAAATCAAACACGGTTTGTGCTAGCTTCTTGAAACTTGACACAATAAATCAGTTTCACGTTCTATCTGTATGTTCTATTTCCTCTTGATGTAGCCCTAAGCAGTGACTGGGGAGAAACACTTTCATTGAAAGGGGTTGCCAAGCTTCCAAAAATTGCGAGTCTCCAGAAATCTCAGCAACTATTTTTTCACCCAAACTGGATGACTCTTTCAGGTATTGATCAGTACACTAAGCCCACTTGGTTCCCCAAATTTCGTTCTTCTATGTTGAAGCGTTCGTTTCCAGTAACAGTTTGAATTTTGGCGTTTCACTCTGTTTTCTCCTATACTGATAGATGTATTTGGAACTCTAAATCAAACACGGTTTGTGCTAGCTTCTTGAAACTTGACACACTAAAGCAGTTTCACGTTCTATCTCTATGTTCTGTTTCCTCTTGATGTAGCCCTAAGCAGTGACTGGGGAGAAACACTTTCATTGAAAGGGGTTGCCAAGCTTCCAAAAATTGCGAGTCTCCAGAAATCTCAGCAACTATTTTTTCACCCAAACTGGATGGCTCTTTCAGGTAATGATCAGTACTCTAAGCCCACTTGGTTCCCCAAATTTCGTTCTTCTATGTTGAAGCGTTCGTTTCCAGTAACAGTTTGAATTTTGGCGTTTCACTCTGTTTTCTCCTATACTGATAGATGTATTTGGAACTCTAAATCAAACACAGATTGTGCTAGCTTCTTGAAACTTGACACAATAAAGCAGTTTCACGTTCTATCTCTATGTTCTATTTCCCCTTGATGTAGCCCTAAGCAGTGACTGGGGAGAAACACTTTCATTGAAAGGGTTTGCCAAGCTTCCAAAAATTGCGAGTCTCCAGAAATCTCAGCAACTATTTTTTCACCCAAACTGGATGGCTCTTTCAGGTAATGATCAGTACTCTAAGCCCACTTGGTTCCCCAAATTTCGTTCTTCTATGTTGAAGCGTTCGTTTCCAGTAACAGTTTGAATTTTGGCGTTTCACTCTGTTTTCTCCTATACTGATAGATGTATTTGGAACTCTAAATCAAACACGGTTTGTGCTAGCTTCTTGAAACTTGACACACTAAAGCAGTTTCACGTTCTATCTCTATGTTCTGTTTCCTCTTGATGTAGCCCTAAGCAGTGACTGGGGAGAAACACTTTCATTGCAAGGGGTTGCCAAGCTTCCAAAAATTGCGAGTCTCCAGAAATCTCAGCAACTATTTTTTCACCCAAACTGGATGACACTTTCAGGTAATGATCAGTACACTAAGCCCACTTGGTTCCCCAAATTTCGTTCTTCTATGTTGAAGCGTTCGTTTCCAGTAACAGTTTGAATTTTGGCGTTTCACTCTGTTTTCTCCTATACTGATAGATGTATTTGGAACTCTAAATCAAACAAGGTTTGTGCTAGCTTCTTGAAACTTGACACAATAAAGCAGTTTCACGTTCTATCTCTATGTTCTATTTCCTCTTGATGTAGCCCTAAGCAGTGACTGGGGAGAAACACTTTCATTGAAAGGGGTTGCCAAGCTTCCAAAAATTGCGAGTCTCCAGAAATCTCAGAAACGATTTTTTCACCCAAACTGGATGACACTTTCAGGTAATGATCAGTACACTAAGCCCACTTGGTTCCCCAAATTTCGTTCTTCTATGTTGAAGCGTTCGTTTCCAGTAACAGTTTGAATTTTGGCGTTTCACTCTGTTTTCTCCTATACTGATAGATGTATTTGGAACTCTAAATCAAACACGGTTTGTGCTAGCTTCTTGAAACTTGACACACTAAAGCAGTTTCACGTTCTATCTCTATGTTCTGTTTCCTCTTGATGTAGCCCTAAGCAGTGACTGGGGAGAAACACTTTCATTGAAAGGGGTTGCCAAGCTTCCAAAAATTGCGAGTCTCCAGAAATCTCAGCAACTATTTTTTCACCCAAACTGGATGACACTTTCAGGTAATGATCAGTACACTAAGCCCACTTGGATCCCCAAATTTTGTTCTTCTATGTTGAAGCGTTCGTTTCCAGTAACAGTTTCAATTTTGGTGTTTCACTCTGTTTTCTCCTATATTGGTAGATGTATTTGGAACTCTAAATCAAACACGGTTTGTGCTAGCTTCTTGAAACTTGACACAATAAAGCAGTTTCACGTTCTATTTCTATGTTCTGTTTCCTCTTGATGTAGCCCTAAGCAGTGACTGGGGAGAAACACTTTCATTGAAAGGGGTTGCCAAGCTTCCAAATATTACGAGTCTCCAGAAATATCAGCAACTATTTTTTCACCCAAACTGGATGATACTTTCAGGTAATGATCAGTACACTAAGCCCACTTGGTTCCCCAAATTTCGTTCTTCTATGTTGAAGCGTTCGTTTCCAGTAACAGTTTGAATTTTGGCGTTTCACTCTGTTTTCTCCTATACTGATAGATGTATTTGGAACTCTAAATCAAACACGGTTTGTGCTAGCTTCTTGAAACTTGACACACTAAAGCAGTTTCACGTTCTATCTCTATGTTCTGTTTCCTCTTGATGTAGCCCTAAGCAGTGACTGGGGAGAAACACTTTCATTGAAAGGGGTTGCCAAGCTTCCAAAAATTGCGTGTCTCCAGAAATCTCAGCAACTATTTTTTCACCCAAACTGGATGATACTTTCAGGAAATGATCAGTACACTAAGCCCACATGGTTCCCCAAATTTTGTTCTTCTATGTTGAAGCGTTCATTTCCAGTAACAGTTTGAATTTTGGCGTTTCGCTCCGTTTTCTCCTATTCTGATAGATGTATTTGGAACTCTAAATCAAACACGGTTTGTGCTAGCTTCTTGAAACTTGACACACTAAAGCAGTTTCACGTTCTATCTCTATGTTCTGTTTCCTCTTGATGTAGCCCTAAGCAGTGACTGGGGAGAAACACTTTCATTGAAAGGGGTTGCCAAGCTTCCAAAAATTGCGAGTCTCCAGAAATCTCAGCAACGATTTTTTCACCCAAACTGGATGACACATTCAGGTAATGATCAGTACACTAAGCCCACTTGGTTCCCCAAATTTCGTTCTTCTATGTTGAAGCGTTCGTTTCCAGTAACAGTTTGAATTTTGGCGTTTCACTCTGTGTTCTCCTATACTGATAGATGTATTTGGAACTCTAAATCAAACACGGTTTGTGCTAGCTTCTTGAAACTTGACACACTAAAGCAGTTTCACGTTCTATCTCTATGTTCTATTTCCTGTTGATGTAGCCCTAAGCAGTGACTGGGGAGAAACACTTTCATTGAAAGGGGTTGCCAAGCTTCCAAAAATTGCGAGTCTCCAGAAATCTCAGCAACTATTTTTTCACCCAAACTGGATGGCTCTTTCAGGTAATGATCAGTACTCTAAGCCCATTTGGTTCCCCAAATTTCGTTCTTCTATGTTGAAGCGTTCGTTTCCAGTAACAGTTTGAATTTTGGCGTTTCACTCTGTTTTCTCCTATACTGATAGATGTATTTGGAACTCTAAATCAAACACGGTTTGTGCTAGCTTCTTGAAACTTGACACACTAAAGCAGTTTCACGTTCTATCTCTATGTTCTGTTTCCTCTTGATGTAGCCCTAAGCAGTGACTGGGGAGAAACACTTTCATTGAAAGGGGTTGCCAAGCTTCCAAAAATTGCGAGTCTCCAGAAATCTCAGCAACTATTTTTTCACCCAAACTGGATGACACTTTCAGGTAATGATCAGTACACTAAGCCCACTTGGTTCCCCAAATTTTGTTCTTCTATGTTGAAGCGTTCGTTTCCAGTAACAGTTTCAATTTTGGTGTTTCACTCTGTTTTCTCCTATATTGGTAGATGTATTTGGAACTCTAAATCAAACACGGTTTGTGCTAGCTTCTTGAAACTTGACACAATAAAGCAGTTTCACGTTCTATTTCTATGTTCTGTTTCCTCTTGATGTAGCCCTAAGCAGTGACTGGGGAGAAACACTTTCATTGAAAGGGGTTGCCAAGCTTCCAAATATTACGAGTCTCCAGAAATCTCAGCAACTATTTTTTCACCCAAACTGGATGATACTTTCAGGTAATGATCAGTACACTAAGCCCACTTGGTTCCCCAAATTTCGTTCTTCTATGTTGAAGCGTTCGTTTCCAGTAACAGTTTGAATTTTGGCGTTTCACTCTGTTTTCTCCTATACTGATAGATGTATTTGGAACTCTAAATCAAACACGGTTTGTGCTAGCTTCTTGAAACTTGACACACTAAAGCAGTTTCACGTTCTATCTCTATGTTCTGTTTCCTCTTGATGTAGTCCTAAGCAGTGACTGGGGAGAAACACTTACATTGAAAAGGGTTGCCAAGCTTCCAAAAATTACGAGTCTCCAGTAATCTCAGCAACTATTTTTTCACCCAAACTGGATGATACTTTCAGGTAATGATCAGTACACTAAGCCCACGTGGTTCCCCAAATTTCGTTCTTCTATGTTGAAGCGTTCGTTTCCAGTAACAGTTTGAATTTTGGCGTTTCACTCTGTTTTCTCCTATTCTGATAGATGTATTTGGAACTCTAAATCAAACACGGTTTGTGCTAGCTTCTTGAAACTTGACACAATAAATCAGTTTCACGTTCTATCTGTATGTTCTATTTCCTCTTGATGTAGCCCTAAGCAGTGACTGGGGAGAAACACTTTCATTGAAAGGGGTTGCCAAGCTTCCAAAAATTGCGAGTCTCCAGAAATCTCAGCAACTATTTTTTCACCCAAACTGGATGACTCTTTCAGGTATTGATCAGTACACTAAGCCCACTTGGTTCCCCAAATTTCGTTCTTCTATGTTGAAGCGTTCGTTTCCAGTAACAGTTTGAATTTTGGCGTTTCACTCTGTTTTCTCCTATACTGATAGATGTATTTGGAACTCTAAATCAAACACGGTTTGTGCTAGCTTCTTGAAACTTGACACACTAAAGCAGTTTCACGTTCTATCTCTATGTTCTGTTTCCTCTTGATGTAGCCCTAAGCAGTGACTGGGGAGAAACACTTTCATTGAAAGGGGTTGCCAAGCTTCCAAAAATTGCGAGTCTCCAGAAATCTCAGCAACTATTTTTTCACCCAAACTGGATGGCTCTTTCAGGTAATGATCAGTACTCTAAGCCCACTTGGTTCCCCAAATTTCGTTCTTCTATGTTGAAGCGTTCGTTTCCAGTAACAGTTTGAATTTTGGCGTTTCACTCTGTTTTCTCCTATACTGATAGATGTATTTGGAACTCTAAATCAAACACGGTTTGTGCTAGCTTCTTGAAACTTGACACAATAAAGCAGTTTCACGTTCTATCTCTATGTTCT
Organism: Spermophilus citellus; assembly: GCF_964194105.1. Taxonomy (NCBI): domain Eukaryota; kingdom Metazoa; phylum Chordata; class Mammalia; order Rodentia; family Sciuridae; genus Spermophilus; species Spermophilus citellus. The sequence goes on from NW_027672842.1 coordinate 22,819, forward strand.
ATTTCCCCTTGATGTAGCCCTAAGCAGTGACTGGGGAGAAACACTTTCATTGAAAGGGTTTGCCAAGCTTCCAAAAATTGCGAGTCTCCAGAAATCTCAGCAACTATTTTTTCACCCAAACTGGATGGCTCTTTCAGGTAATGATCAGTACTCTAAGCCCACTTGGTTCCCCAAATTTCGTTCTTCTATGTTGAAGCGTTCGTTTCCAGTAACAGTTTGAATTTTGGCGTTTCACTCTGTTTTCTCCTATACTGATAGATGTATTTGGAACTCTAAATCAAACACGGTTTGTGCTAGCTTCTTGAAACTTGACACACTAAAGCAGTTTCACGTTCTATCTCTATGTTCTGTTTCCTCTTGATGTAGCCCTAAGCAGTGACTGGGGAGAAACACTTTCATTGCAAGGGGTTGCCAAGCTTCCAAAAATTGCGAGTCTCCAGAAATCTCAGCAACTATTTTTTCACCCAAACTGGATGACACTTTCAGGTAATGATCAGTACACTAAGCCCACTTGGTTCCCCAAATTTCGTTCTTCTATGTTGAAGCGTTCGTTTCCAGTAACAGTTTGAATTTTGGCGTTTCACTCTGTTTTCTCCTATACTGATAGATGTATTTGGAACTCTAAATCAAACAAGGTTTGTGCTAGCTTCTTGAAACTTGACACAATAAAGCAGTTTCACGTTCTATCTCTATGTTCTGTTTCCTCTTGATGTAGCCCTAAGCAGTGACTGGGGAGAAACACTTTCATTGAAAGGGGTTGCCAAGCTTCCAAAAATTGCGAGTCTCCAGAAATCTCAGAAACGATTTTTTCACCCAAACTGGATGACACTTTCAGGTAATGATCAGTACACTAAGCCCACTTGGTTCCCCAAATTTCGTTCTTCTATGTTGAAGCGTTCGTTTCCAGTAACAGTTTGAATTTTGGCGTTTCACTCTGTTTTCTCCTATACTGATAGATGTATTTGGAACTCTAAATCAAACACGGTTTGTGCTAGCTTCTTGAAACTTGACACAATAAAGCAGTTTCACGTTCTATCTCTATGTTCTGTTTCCTCTTGATGTAGCCCTAAGCAGTGACTGGGGAGAAACACTTTCATTGAAAGGGGTTGCCAAGCTTCCAAAAATTACGAGTCTCCAGAAATCACAGCAACTATTTTTTCACCCAAACTGGATGATACTTTCAGGTAATGATCAGTACACTAAGCCCACTTGGTTCCCCAAATTTCGTTCTTCTATGTTGAAGCGTTCGTTTCCAGTAACAGTTTAAATTTTGGCGTTTCACTCTGTGTTCTCCTATACTGATAGATGTATTTGGAACTCTAAATCAAACACGGTTTGTGCTAGCTTCTTGAAACTTGACACAATAAAGCAGTTTCACGTTCTATCTCTATGTTCTGTTTCCTCTTGATGTAGCCCTAAGCAGTGACTGGGGAGAAACACTTTCATTGAAAGGGGTTGCCAAGCTTCCAAAAATTGCGAGTCTCCAGAAATCTCAGCAACTATTTTTTCACCCAAACTGGATGGCTCTTTCAGGTAATGATCAGTACTCTAAGCCCACTTGGTTCCCCAAATTTCGTTCTTCTATGTTGAAGCGTTCGTTTCCAGTAACAGTTTGAATTTTGGCGTTTCACTCTGTTTTCTCCTATACTGATAGATGTATTTGGAACTCTAAATCAAACACGGTTTGTGCTAGCTTCTTGAAACTTGACACACTAAAGCAGTTTCACGTTCTATCTCTATGTTCTGTTTCCTCTTGATGTAGCCCTAAGCAGTGACTGGGGAGAAACACTTTCATTGAAAGGGGTTGCCAAGCTTCCAAAAATTGCGAGTCTCCAGAAATCTCAGCAACTATCTTTTCACCCAAACTGGATGACACTTTCAGGTAATGATCAGTACACTAAGCCCACTTGGTTCCCCAAATTTTGTTCTTCTATGTTGAAGCGTTCGTTTCCAGTAACAGTTTCAATTTTGGTGTTTCACTCTGTTTTCTCCTATATTGGTAGATGTATTTGGAACTCTAAATCAAACACGGTTTGTGCTAGCTTCTTGAAACTTGACACACTAAAGCAGTTTCACGTTCTATCTCAATGTTCTGTTTCCTCTTGATGTAGCCCTAAGCAGTGACTGGGGAGAAACACTTTCATTGAAAGGGGTTGCCAAGCTTCCAAATATTACGAGTCTCCAGAAATCTCAGCAACTATTTTTTCACCCAAACTGGATGATACTTTCAGGTAATGATCAGTACACTAAGCCCACTTGGATCCCCAAATTTCGTTCTTCTATGTTGAAGCGTTCGTTTCCAGTAACAGTTTGAATTTTGGTGTTTCACTCTGTTTTCTCCTATACTGATAGATGTATTTGGAACTCTAAATCAAACACGGTTTGTGCTAGCTTCTTGAAACTTGACACACTAAAGCAGTTTCACGTTCTATCTCTATGTTCTGTTTCCTCTTGATGTAGCCCTAAGCAGTGACTGGGGAGAAACACTTTCATTGAAAGGGGTTGCCAAGCTTCCAAAAATTGCGTGTCTCCAGAAATCTCAGCAACTATTTTTTCACCCAAACTGGATGATACTTTCAGGTAATGATCAGTACACTAAGCCCACTTGGTTCCCCAAATTTTGTTCTTCTATGTTGAAGCGTTCATTTCCAGTAACAGTTTGAATTTTGGCGTTTCACTCCGTTTTCTCCTATTCTGATAGATGTATTTGGAACTCTAAATCAAACACGGTTTGTGCTAGCTTCTTGAAACTTGACACAATAAATCAGTTTCACGTTCTATCTCTATGTTCTATTTCCTCTTGATGTAGCCCTAAGCAGTGACTGGGGAGAAACACTTTCATTGAAAGGGGTTGCCAAGCTTCCAAAAATTGCGTGTCTCCAGAAATCTCAGCAACTATTTTTTCACCCAAACTGGATGATACTTTCAGGTAATGATCAGTACACTAAGCCCACTTGGTTCCCCAAATTTCGTTCTTCTATGTTGAAGCGTTCGTTTCCAGTAACAGTTTGAATTTTGGCGTTTCACTCTGTTTTCTCCTATACTGATAGATGTATTTGGAACTCTAAATCAAACACGGTTTGTGCTAGCTTCTTGAAACTTGACACACTAAAGCAGTTTCACGTTCTATCTCTATGTTCTGTTTCCTCTTGATGTAGCCCTAAGCAGTGACTGGGGAGAAACACTTTCATTGAAAGGGGTTGCCAAGCTTCCAAAAATTGCGAGTCTCCAGAAATCTCAGCAACTATTTTTTCACCCAAACTGGATGGCTCTTTCAGGTAATGATCAGTACTCTAAGCCCACTTGGTTCCCCAAATTTCGTTCTTCTATGTTGAAGCGTTCGTTTCCAGTAACAGTTTGAATTTTGGCGTTTCACTCTGTTTTCTCCTATACTGATAGATGTATTTGGAACTCTAAATCAAACACGGTTTGTGCTAGCTTCTTGAAACTTGACACAATAAAGCAGTTTCACGTTCTATCTCTATGTTCTATTTCCCCTTGATGTAGCCCTAAGCAGTGACTGGGGAGAAACACTTTCATTGAAAGGGTTTGCCAAGCTTCCAAAAATTGCGAGTCTCCAGAAATCTCAGCAACTATTTTTTCACCCAAACTGGATGGCTCTTTCAGGTAATGATCAGTACTCTAAGCCCACTTGGTTCCCCAAATTTCGTTCTTCTATGTTGAAGCGTTCGTTTCCAGTAACAGTTTGAATTTTGGCGTTTCACTCTGTTTTCTCCTATACTGATAGATGTATTTGGAACTCTAAATCAAACACGGTTTGTGCTAGCTTCTTGAAACTTGACACACTAAAGCAGTTTCACGTTCTATCTCTATGTTCTGTTTCCTCTTGATGTAGCCCTAAGCAGTGACTGGGGAGAAACACTTTCATTGAAAGGGGTTGCCAAGCTTCCAAAAATTGCGAGTCTCCAGAAATCTCAGCAACTATTTTTTCACCCAAACTGGATGACACTTTCAGGTAATGATCAGTACACTAAGCCCACTTGGTTCCCCAAATTTCGTTCTTCTATGTTGAAGCGTTCGTTTCCAGTAACAGTTTGAATTTTGGCGTTTCACTCTGTTTTCTCCTATACTGATAGATGTATTTGGAACTCTAAATCAAACAAGGTTTGTGCTAGCTTCTTGAAACTTGACACAATAAAGCAGTTTCACGTTCTATCTCTATGTTCTGTTTCCTCTTGATGTAGCCCTAAGCAGTGACTGGGGAGAAACACTTTCATTGAAAGGGGTTGCCAAGCTTCCAAAAATTGCGAGTCTCCAGAAATCTCAGAAACGATTTTTTCACCCAAACTGGATGACACTTTCAGGTAATGATCAGTACACTAAGCCCACTTGGTTCCCCAAATTTCGTTCTTCTATGTTGAAGCGTTCGTTTCCAGTAACAGTTTGAATTTTGGCGTTTCACTCTGTTTTCTCCTATACTGATAGATGTATTTGGAACTCTAAATCAAACACGGTTTGTGCTACCTTCTTGAAACTTGACACAATAAAGCAGTTTCACGTTCTATCTCTATGTTCTGTTTCCTCTTGATGTAGCCCTAAGCAGTGACTGGGGAGAAACACTTTCATTGAAAGGGGTTGCCAAGCTTCCAAAAATTACGAGTCTCCAGAAATCACAGCAACTATTTTTTCACCCAAACTGGATGATACTTTCAGGTAATGATCAGTACACTAAGCCCACTTGGTTCCCCAAATTTCGTTCTTCTATGTTGAAGCGTTCGTTTCCAGTAACAGTTTAAATTTTGGCGTTTCACTCTGTGTTCTCCTATACTGATAGATGTATTTGGAACTCTAAATCAAACACGGTTTGTGCTAGCTTCTTGAAACTTGACACAATAAAGCAGTTTCACGTTCTATCTCTATGTTCTGTTTCCTCTTGATGTAGCCCTAAGCAGTGACTGGGGAGAAACACTTTCATTGAAAGGGGTTGCCAAGCTTCCAAAAATTGCGAGTCTCCAGAAATCTCAGCAACTATTTTTTCACCCAAACTGGATGGCTCTTTCAGGTAATGATCAGTACTCTAAGCCCACTTGGTTCCCCAAATTTCGTTCTTCTATGTTGAAGCGTTCGTTTCCAGTAACAGTTTGAATTTTGGCGTTTCACTCTGTTTTCTCCTATACTGATAGATGTATTTGGAACTCTAAATCAAACACGGTTTGTGCTAGCTTCTTGAAACTTGACACACTAAAGCAGTTTCACGTTCTATCTCTATGTTCTGTTTCCTCTTGATGTAGCCCTAAGCAGTGACTGGGGAGAAACACTTTCATTGAAAGGGGTTGCCAAGCTTCCAAAAATTGCGAGTCTCCAGAAATCTCAGCAACTATCTTTTCACCCAAACTGGATGACACTTTCAGGTAATGATCAGTACACTAAGCCCACTTGGTTCCCCAAATTTTGTTCTTCTATGTTGAAGCGTTCGTTTCCAGTAACAGTTTCAATTTTGGTGTTTCACTCTGTTTTCTCCTATATTGGTAGATGTATTTGGAACTCTAAATCAAACACGGTTTGTGCTAGCTTCTTGAAACTTGACACACTAAAGCAGTTTCACGTTCTATCTCTATGTTCTGTTTCCTCTTGATGTAGCCCTAAGCAGTGACTGGGGAGAAACACTTTCATTGAAAGGGGTTGCCAAGCTTCCAAATATTACGAGTCTCCAGAAATCTCAGCAACTATTTTTTCACCCAAACTGGATGATACTTTCAGGTAATGATCAGTACACTAAGCCCACTTGGATCCCCAAATTTCGTTCTTCTATGTTGAAGCGTTCGTTTCCAGTAACAGTTTGAATTTTGGTGTTTCACTCTGTTTTCTCCTATACTGATAGATGTATTTGGAACTCTAAATCAAACACGGTTTGTGCTAGCTTCTTGAAACTTGACACACTAAAGCAGTTTCACGTTCTATCTCTATGTTCTGTTTCCTCTTGATGTAGCCCTAAGCAGTGACTGGGGAGAAACACTTTCATTGAAAGGGGTTGCCAAGCTTCCAAAAATTGCGTGTCTCCAGAAATCTCAGCAACTATTTTTTCACCCAAACTGGATGATACTTTCAGGTAATGATCAGTACACTAAGCCCACTTGGTTCCCCAAATTTTGTTCTTCTATGTTGAAGCGTTCATTTCCAGTAACAGTTTGAATTTTGGCGTTTCACTCCGTTTTCTCCTATTCTGATAGATGTATTTGGAACTCTAAATCAAACACGGTTTGTGCTAGCTTCTTGAAACTTGACACAATAAATCAGTTTCACGTTCTATCTCTATGTTCTATTTCCTCTTGATGTAGCCCTAAGCAGTGACTGGGGAGAAACACTTTCATTGAAAGGGGTTGCCAAGCTTCCAAAAATTGCGAGTCTCCAGAAATCACAGCAACTATTTTTTCACCCAAACTGGATGACTCTTTCAGGTAATGATCAGTACACTAAGCCCACTTGGTTCCCCAAATTTCGTTCTTCTATGTTGAAGCGTTCGTTTCCAGTAACAGTTTGAATTTTGGCGTTTCACTCTGTTTTCTCCTATACTGATAGATGTATTTGGAACTCTAAATCAAACACGGTTTGTGCTAGCTTCTTGAAACTTGACACACTAAAGCAGTTTCACGTTCTATCTCTATGTTCTGTTTCCTCTTGATGTAGCCCTAAGCAGTGACTGGGGAGAAACACTTTCATTGAAAGGGGTTGCCAAGCTTCCAAAAATTACGAGTCTCCAGAAATCTCAGCAACTATTTTTTCACCCAAACTGGATGATACTTTCAGGTAATGATCAGTACACTAAGCCCACTTGGTTCCCCAAATTTCGTTCTTCTATGTTGAAGCGTTCGTTTCCAGTAACAGTTTGAATTTTGGCGTTTCACTCTGTTTTCTCCTATACTGATAGATGTATTTGGAACTCTAAATCAAACACGGTTTGTGCTAGCTTCTTGAAACTTGACACACTAAAGCAGTTTCACGTTCTATCTCTATGTTCTGTTTCCTCTTGATGTAGCCCTAAGCAGTGACTGGGGAGAAACACTTTCATTGAAAGGGGTTTCCAAGATTCCAAAAATTGCGAGTCTCCAGAAATCTCAGCAACGATTTTTTCACCCAAACTGGATGACACTTTCAGGTAATGATCAGTACACTAAGCCCACTTGGTTCCCCAAATTTCGTTCTTCTATGTTGAAGCGTTCGTTTCCAGTAACAGTTTGAATTTTGGCGTTTCACTCTGTTTTCTCCTATACTGATAGATGTATTTGGAACTCTAAATCAAACACGGTTTGTGCTAGCTTCTTGAAACTTGACACAATAAAGCAGTTTCACGTTCTATCTCTATGTTCTGTTTCCTCTTGATGTAGCCCTAAGCAGTGACTGGGGAGAAACACTTTCATTGAAAGGGGTTGCCAAGCTTCCAAAAATTACGAGTCTCCAGAAATCACAGCAACTATTTTTTCACCCAAACTGGATGATACTTTCAGGTAATGATCAGTACACTAAGCCCACTTGGTTCCCCAAATTTCGTTCTTCTATGTTGAAGCGTTCGTTTCCAGTAACAGTTTGAATTTTGGCGTTTCACTCTGTGTTCTCCTATACTGATAGATGTATTTGGAACTCTAAATCAAACACGGTTTGTGCTAGCTTCTTGAAACTTGACACACTAAAGCAGTTTCACGTTCTATCTCTACGTTCTATTTCCTCTTGATGTAGCCCTAAGCAGTGACTGGGGAGAAACACTTTCATTGAAAGGGGTTGCCAAGCTTCCAAAAATTGCGAGTCTCCAGATATCTCAGCAACTATTTTTTCACCCAAACTGGATGGCTCTTTCAGGTAATGATCAGTACTCTAAGCCCACTTGGTTCCCCAAATTTCGTTCTTCTATGTTGAAGCGTTCGTTTCCAGTAACAGTTTGAATTTTGGCGTTTCACTCTGTTTTCTCCTATACTGATAGATGTATTTGGAACTCTAAATCAAACACGGTTTGTGCTAGCTTCTTGAAACCTGACACAATAAAGCAGTTTCACGTTCTATCTCTATGTTCTGTTTCCTCTTGATGTAGCCCTAAGCAGTGACTGGGGAGAAACACTTTCATTGAAAGGGGTTGCCAAGCTTCCAAAAATTGCGAGTCTCCAGAAATCTCAGCAACTATTTTTTCACCCAAACTGGATGACACTTTCAGGTAATGATCAGTACACTAAGCCCACTTGGTTCCCCAAATTTCGTTCTTCTATGTTGAAGCGTTCGTTTCCAGTAACAGTTTGAATTTTGGCGTTTCACTCTGTTTTCTCCTATACTGATAGATGTATTTGGAACTCTAAATCAAACACGGTTTGTGCTAGCTTCTTGAAACTTGACACACTAAAGCAGTTTCACGTTCTATCTCTATGTTCTGTTTCCTCTTGATGTAGCCCTAAGCAGTGACTGGGGAGAAACACTTTCATTGAAAGGGGTTGCCAAGCTTCCAAAAATTGCGAGTCTACAGAAATCTCAGAAACGATTTTTTCACCCAAACTGGATGACACTTTCAGGTAATGATCAGTACACTAAGCCCACTTGGTTCCCCAAATTTCGTTCTTCTATGTTGAAGCGTTCGTTTCCAGTAACAGTTTGAATTTTGGCGTTTCACTCCGTTTTCTCCTATACTGATAGATGTATTTGGAACTCTAAATCAAACACGGTTTGTGCTAGCTTCTTGAAACTTGACATAATAAAGCAGTTTCACGTTCTATCTCTATGTTCTGTTTCCTCTTGATGTAGCCCTAAGCAGTGACTGGGGAGAAACACTTTCATTGAAAGGGGTTGCCAAGCTTCCAAAAATTACGAGTCTCCAGAAATCACAGCAACTATTTTTTCACCCAAACTGGATGATACTTTCAGGTAATGATCAGTACACTAAGCCCACTTGGTTCCCCAAATTTCGTTCTTCTATGTTGAAGCGTTCGTTTCCAGTAACAGTTTGAATTTTGGCGTTTCACTCTGTGTTCTCCTATACTGATAGATGTATTTGGAACTCTAAATCAAACACGGTTTGTGCTAGCTTCTTGAAACTTGACACAATAAAGCAGTTTCACGTTCTATCTCTATGTTCTGTTTCCTCTTGATGTAGCCCTAAGCAGTGACTGGGGAGAAACACTTTCATTGAAAGGGGTTGCCAAGCTTCCAAAAATTGCGAGTCTCCAGAAATCTCAGCAACTATTTTTTCACCCAAACTGGATGGCTCTTTCAGGTAATGATCAGTACTCTAAGCCCACTTGGTTCCCCAAATTTCGTTCTTCTATGTTGAAGCGTTCGTTTCCAGTAACAGTTTGAATTTTGGCGTTTCACTCTGTGTTCTCCTATACTGATAGATGTATTTGGAACTCTAAATCAAACACGGTTTGTGCTAGCTTCTTGAAACTTGACACACTAAAGCAGTTTCACGTTCTATCTCTACGTTCTATTTCCTCTTGATGTAGCCCTAAGCAGTGACTGGGGAGAAACACTTTCATTGAAAGGGGTTGCCAAGCTTCCAAAAATTGCGAGTCTCCAGATATCTCAGCAACTATTTTTTCACCCAAACTGGATGGCTCTTTCAGGTAATGATCAGTACTCTAAGCCCACTTGGTTCCCCAAATTTCGTTCTTCTATGTTGAAGCGTTCGTTTCCAGTAACAGTTTGAATTTTGGCGTTTCACTCTGTTTTCTCCTATACTGATAGATGTATTTGGAACTCTAAATCAAACACGGTTTGTGCTAGCTTCTTGAAACCTGACACAATAAAGCAGTTTCACGTTCTATCTCTATGTTCTGTTTCCTCTTGATGTAGCCCTAAGCAGTGACTGGGGAGAAACACTTTCATTGAAAGGGGTTGCCAAGCTTCCAAAAATTGCGAGTCTCCAGAAATCTCAGCAACTATTTTTTCACCCAAACTGGATGACACTTTCAGGTAATGATCAGTACACTAAGCCCACTTGGTTCCCCAAATTTCGTTCTTCTATGTTGAAGCGTTCGTTTCCAGTAACAGTTTGAATTTTGGCGTTTCACTCTGTTTTCTCCTATACTGATAGATGTATTTGGAACTCTAAATCAAACACGGTTTGTGCTAGCTTCTTGAAACTTGACACACTAAAGCAGTTTCACGTTCTATCTCTATGTTCTGTTTCCTCTTGATGTAGCCCTAAGCAGTGACTGGGGAGAAACACTTTCATTGAAAGGGGTTGCCAAGCTTCCAAAAATTGCGAGTCTCCAGAAATCTCAGAAACGATTTTTTCACCCAAACTGGATGACACTTTCAGGTAATGATCAGTACACTAAGCCCACTTGGTTCCCCAAATTTCGTTCTTCTATGTTGAAGCGTTCGTTTCCAGTAACAGTTTGAATTTTGGCGTTTCACTCTGTTTTCTCCTATACTGATAGATGTATTTGGAACTCTAAATCAAACACGGTTTGTGCTAGCTTCTTGAAACTTGACACAATAAAGCAGTTTCACGTTCTATCTCTATGTTCTGTTTCCTCTTGATGTAGCCCTAAGCAGTGACTGGGGAGAAACACTTTCATTGAAAGGGGTTGCCAAGCTTCCAAAAATTACGAGTCTCCAGAAATCACAGCAACTATTTTTTCACCCAAACTGGATGATACTTTCAGGTAATGATCAGTACACTAAGCCCACTTGGTTCCCCAAATTTCGTTCTTCTATGTTGAAGCGTTCGTTTCCAGTAACAGTTTGAATTTTGGCGTTTCACTCTGTGTTCTCCTATACTGATAGATGTATTTGGAACTCTAAATCAAACACGGTTTGTGCTAGCTTCTTGAAACTTGACACAATAAAGCAGTTTCACGTTCTATCTCTATGTTCTGTTTCCTCTTGATGTAGCCCTAAGCAGTGACTGGGGAGAAACACTTTCATTGAAAGGGGTTGCCAAGCTTCCAAAAATTGCGAGTCTCCAGAAATCTCAGCAACTATTTTTTCACCCAAACTGGATGGCTCTTTCAGGTAATGATCAGTACTCTAAGCCCACTTGGTTCCCCAAATTTCGTTCTTCTATGTTGAAGCGTTCGTTTCCAGTAACAGTTTGAATTTTGGCGTTTCACTCTGTTTTCTCCTATACTGATAGATGTATTTGGAACTCTAAATCAAACACGGTTTGTGCTAGCTTCTTGAAACTTGACACACTAAAGCAGTTTCACGTTCTATCTCTATGTTCTGTTTCCTCTTGATGTAGCCCTAAGCAGTGACTGGGGAGAAACACTTTCATTGAAAGGGGTTGCCAAGCTTCCAAAAATTGCGAGTCTCCAGAAATCTCAGCAACTATTTTCACCCAAACTGGATGACACTTTCAGGTAATGATCAGTACACTAAGCCCACTTGGTTCCCCAAATTTTGTTCTTCTATGTTGAAGCGTTCGTTTCCAGTAACAGTTTCAATTTTGGTGTTTCACTCTGTTTTCTCCTATATTGGTAGATGTATTTGGAACTCTAAATCAAACACGGTTTGTGCTAGCTTCTTGAAACTTGACACAATAAAGCAGTTTCACGTTCTATTTCCATGTTCTGTTTCCTCTTGATGTAGCCCTAAGCAGTGACTGGGGAGAAACACTTTCATTGAAAGGGGTTGCCAAGCTTCCAAATATTACGAGTCTCCAGAAATCTCAGCAACTATTTTTTCACCCAAACTGGATGATACTTTCAGGTAATGATCAGTACACTAAGCCCACTTGGTTCCCCAAATTTCGTTCTTCTATGTTGAAGCGTTCGTTTCCAGTAACAGTTTGAATTTTGGCGTTTCACTCTGTTTTCTCCTATACTGATAGATGTATTTGGAACTCTAAATCAAACACGGTTTGTGCTAGCTTCTTGAAACTTGACACACTAAAGCAGTTTCACGTTCTATCTCTATGTTCTGTTTCCTCTTGATGTAGCCCTAAGCAGTGACTGGGGAGAAACACTTTCATTGAAAGGGGTTGCCAAGCTTCCAAAAATTGCGTGTCTCCAGAAATCTCAGCAACTATTTTTTCACCCAAACTGGATGATACTTTCAGGTAATGATCAGTACACTAAGCCCACTTGGTTCCCCAAATTTTGTTCTTCTATGTTGAAGCGTTCATTTCCAGTAACAGTTTGAATTTTGGCGTTTCACTCCGTTTTCTCCTATTCTGATAGATGTATTTGGAACTCTAAATCAAACACGGTTTGTGCTAGCTTCTTGAAACTTGACACAATAAATCAGTTTCACGTTCTATCTCTATGTTCTATTTCCTCTTGATGTAGCCCTAAGCAGTGACTGGGGAGAAACACTTTCATTGAAAGGGGTTGCCAAGCTTCCAAAAATTGCGAGTCTCCAGAAATCTCAGCAACTATTTTTTCACCCAAACTGGATGACTCTTTCAGGTAATGATCAGTACACTAAGCCCACTTGGTTCCCCAAATTTCGTTCTTCTATGTTGAAGCGTTCGTTTCCAGTAACAGTTTGAATTTTGGCGTTTCACTCTGTTTTCTCCTATACTGATAGATGTATTTGGAACTCTAAATCAAACACGGTTTGTGCTAGCTTCTTGAAACTTGACACACTAAAGCAGTTTCACGTTCTATCTCTATGTTCTGTTTCCACTTGATGTAGCCCTAAGCAGTGACTGGGGAGAAACACTTTCATTGAAAGGGGTTGCCAAGCTTCCAAAAATTACGAGTCTCCAGAAATCTCAGCAACTATTTTTTCACCCAAACTGGATGATACTTTCAGGTAATGATCAGTACACTAAGCCCACTTGGTTCCCCAAATTTCGTTCTTCTATGTTGAAGCGTTCGTTTCCAGTAACAGTTTGAATTTTGGCGTTTCACTCTGTTTTCTCCTATACTGATAGATGTATTTGGAACTCTAAATCAAACACGGTTTGTGCTAGCTTCTTGAAACTTGACACACTAAAGCAGTTTCACGTTCTATCTCTATGTTCTGTTTCCTCTTGATGTAGCCCTAAGCAGTGACTGGGGAGAAACACTTTCATTGAAAGGGGTTGCCAAGCTTCCAAAAATTGCGAGTCTCCAGAAATCTCAGCAACTATTTTTTCACCCAAACTGGATGACACTTTCAGGTAATGATCAGTACACTAAGCCCACTTGGTTCCCCAAATTTTGTTCTTCTATGTTGAAGCGTTCGTTTCCAGTAACAGTTTCAATTTTGGTGTTTCACTCTGTTTTCTCCTATATTGGTAGATGTATTTGGAACTCTAAATCAAACGCGGTTTGTGCTAGCTTCTTGAAACTTGACACAATAAAGCAGTTTCACGTTCTATTTCTATGTTCTGTTTCCTCTTGATGTAGCCCTAAGCAGTGACTGGGGAGAAACACTTTCATTGAAAGGGGTTGCCAAGCTTCCAAATATTACGAGTCTCCAGAAATCTCAGCAACTATTTTTTCACCCAAACTGGATGATACTTTCAGGTAATGATCAGTACACTAAGCCCACTTGGTTCCCCAAATTTCGTTCTTCTATGTTGAAGCGTTCGTTTCCAGTAACAGTTTGAATTTTGGCGTTTCACTCTGTTTTCTCCTATACTGATAGATGTATTTGGAACTCTAAATCAAACACGGTTTGTGCTAGCTTCTTGAAACTTGACACACTAAAGCAGTTTCACGTTCTATCTCTATGTTCTGTTTCCTCTTGATGTAGTCCTAAGCAGTGACTGGGGAGAAACACTTACATTGAAAAGGGTTGCCAAGCTTCCAAAAATTACGAGTCTCCAGTAATCTCAGCAACTATTTTTTCACCCAAACTGGATGATACTTTCAGGTAATGATCAGTACACTAAGCCCACTTGGTTCCCCAAATTTCGTTCTTCTATGTTGAAGCGTTCGTTTCCAGTAACAGTTTGAATTTTGGCGTTTCACTCTGTTTTCTCCTATTCTGATAGATGTATTTGGAACTCTAAATCAAACACGGTTTGTGCTAGCTTCTTGAAACTTGACACAATAAATCAGTTTCACGTTCTATCTGTATGTTCTATTTCCTCTTGATGTAGCCCTAAGCAGTGACTGGGGAGAAACACTTTCATTGAAAGGGGTTGCCAAGCTTCCAAAAATTGCGAGTCTCCAGAAATCTCAGCAACTATTTTTTCACCCAAACTGGATGACTCTTTCAGGTATTGATCAGTACACTAAGCCCACTTGGTTCCCCAAATTTCGTTCTTCTATGTTGAAGCGTTCGTTTCCAGTAACAGTTTGAATTTTGGCGTTTCACTCTGTTTTCTCCTATACTGATAGATGTATTTGGAACTCTAAATCAAACACGGTTTGTGCTAGCTTCTTGAAACTTGACACACTAAAGCAGTTTCACATTCTATCTCTATGTTCTGTTTCCTCTTGATGTAGCCCTAAGCAGTGACTGGGGAGAAACACTTTCATTGAAAGGGGTTGCCAAGCTTCCAAAAATTGCGAGTCTCCAGAAATCTCAGCAACTATTTTTTCACCCAAACTGGATGACACTTTCAGGTAATGATCAGTACACTAAGCCCACTTGGTTCCCCAAATTTCGTTCTTCTATGTTGAAGCGTTCGTTTCCAGTAACAGTTTGAATTCTGGCGTTTCACTCTGTTTTCTCCTATACTGATAGATATATTTGGAACTCTAAATCAAACACGGTTTGTGCTAGCTTCTTGAAACTTGACACAATAAAGCAGTTTCACGTTCTATTTCTATGTTCTATTTCCTCTTGATGTAGCCCTAAGCAGTGACTGGGGAGAAACACTTTCATTGAAAGGGGTTGCCAAGCTTCCAAAAATTGCGAGTCTCCAGAAATCTCAGCAACTATTTTTTCACCCAAACTGGATGGCTCTTTCAGGTAATGATCAGTACTCTAAGCCCACTTGGTTCCCCAAATTTCGTTCTTCTATGTTGAAGCGTTCGTTTCCAGTAACAGTTTGAATTTTGGCGTTTCACTCTGTTTTCTCCTATACTGATAGATGTATTTGGAACTCTAAATCAAACACGGTTTGTGCTAGCTTCTTGAAACTTGACACACTAAAGCAGTTTCACGTTCTATCTCTATGTTCTGTTTCCTCTTGATGTAGCCCTAAGCAGTGACTGGGGAGAAACACTTTCATTGAAAGGGGTTGCCAAGCTTCCAAAAATTGCGAGTCTCCAGAAATCTCAGCAACTATTTTTTCACCCAAACTGGATGACACTTTCAGGTAATGATCAGTACACTAAGCCCACTTGGTTCCCCAAATTTCGTTCTTCTATATTGAAGCGTTCGTTTCCAGTAACAGTTTGAATTTTGGCGTTTCACTCTGTTTTCTCCTATACTGATAGATGTATTTGGAACTCTAAATCAAACACGGTTTGTGCTAGCTTCTTGAAACTTGACACAATAAAGCAGTTTCACGTTCTATCTCTATGTTCTGTTTCCTCTTGATGTAGCCCTAAGCAGTGACTGGGGAGAAACACTTTCATTGAAAGGGGTTGCCAAGCTTCCAAAAATTGCGAGT
This sequence comes from Spermophilus citellus, assembly GCF_964194105.1. Taxonomy (NCBI): domain Eukaryota; kingdom Metazoa; phylum Chordata; class Mammalia; order Rodentia; family Sciuridae; genus Spermophilus; species Spermophilus citellus. The sequence continues at coordinate 38,258 of NW_027672842.1, forward strand.
CTCCAGAAATCTCAGAAACGATTTTTTCACCCAAACTGGATGACACTTTCAGGTAATGATCAGTACACTAAGCCCACTTGGTTCCCCAAATTTCGTTCTTCTATGTTGAAGCGTTCGTTTCCAGTAACAGTTTGAATTTTGGCGTTTCACTCTGTTTTCTCCTATACTGATAGATGTATTTGGAACTCTAAATCAAACACGGTTTGTGCTAGCTTCTTGAAACTTGACACAATAAAGCAGTTTCACGTTCTATCTCTATGTTCTGTTTCCTCTTGATGTAGCCCTAAGCAGTGACTGGGGAGAAACACTTTCATTGAAAGGGGTTGCCAAGCTTCCAAAAATTACGAGTCTCCAGAAATCACAGCAACTATTTTTTCACCCAAACTGGATGATACTTTCAGGTAATGATCAGTACACTAAGCCCACTTGGTTCCCCAAATTTCGTTCTTCTATGTTGAAGCGTTCGTTTCCAGTAACAGTTTGAATTTTGGCGTTTCACTCTGTGTTCTCCTATACTGATAGATGTATTTGGAACTCTAAATCAAACACGGTTTGTGCTAGCTTCTTGAAACTTGACACACTAAAGCAGTTTCACGTTCTATCTCTATGTTCTATTTCCTCTTGATGTAGCCCTAAGCAGTGACTGGGGAGAAACACTTTCATTGAAAGGGGTTGCCAAGCTTCCAAAAATTGCGAGTCTCCAGAAATCTCAGCAACTATTTTTTCACCCAAACTGGATGGCTCTTTCAGGTAATGATCAGTACTCTAAGCCCACTTGGTTCCCCAAATTTCGTTCTTCTATGTTGAAGCGTTCGTTTCCAGTAACAGTTTGAATTTTGGCGTTTCACTCTGTTTTCTCCTATACTGATAGATGTATTTGGAACTCTAAATCAAACACGGTTTGTGCTAGCTTCTTGAAACTTGACACACTAAAGCAGTTTCACGTTCTATCTCTATGTTCTGTTTCCTCTTGATGTAGCCCTAAGCAGTGACTGGGGAGAAACACTTTCATTGAAAGGGGTTGCCAAGCTTCCAAAAATTGCGAGTCTCCAGAAATCTCAGCAACTATTTTTTCACCCAAACTGGATGACACTTTCAGGTAATGATCAGTACACTAAGCCCACTTGGTTCCCCAAATTTTGTTCTTCTATGTTGAAGCGTTCGTTTCCAGTAACAGTTTCAATTTTGGTGTTTCACTCTGTTTTCTCCTATATTGGTAGATGTATTTGGAACTCTAAATCAAACACGGTTTGTGCTAGCTTCTTGAAACTTGACACAATAAAGCAGTTTCACGTTCTATTTCTATGTTCTGTTTTCTCTTGATGTAGCCCTAAGCAGTGACTGGGGAGAAACACTTTCATTGAAAGGGGTTGCCAAGCTTCCAAATATTACGAGTCTCCAGAATTCTCAGCAACTATTTTTTCACCCAAACTGGATGATACTTTCAGGTAATGATCAGTACACTAAGCCCACTTGGTTCCCCAAATTTCGTTCTTCTATGTTGAAGCGTTCGTTTCCAGTAACAGTTTGAATTTTGGCGTTTCACTCTGTTTTCTCCTATACTGATAGATGTATTTGGAACTCTAAATCAAACACGGTTTGTGCTAGCTTCTTGAAACTTGACACACTAAAGCAGTTTCACGTTCTATCTCTATGTTCTGTTTCCTCTTGATGTAGTCCTAAGCAGTGACTGGGGAGAAACACTTACATTGAAAAGGGTTGCCAAGCTTCCAAAAATTACGAGTCTCCAGTAATCTCAGCAACTATTTTTTCACCCAAACTGGATGATACTTTCAGGTAATGATCAGTACACTAAGCCCACTTGGTTCCCCAAATTTCGTTCTTCTATGTTGAAGCGTTCGTTTCCAGTAACAGTTTGAATTTTGGCGTTTCACTCTGTTTTCTCCTATTCTGATAGATGTATTTGGAACTCTAAATCAAACACGGTTTGTGCTAGCTTCTTGAAACTTGACACAATAAAGCAGTTTCACGTTCTATCTGTATGTTCTATTTCCTCTTGATGTAGCCCTAAGCAGTGACTGGGGAGAAACACTTTCATTGAAAGGGGTTGCCAAGCTTCCAAAAATTGCGAGTCTCCAGAAATCTCAGCAACTATTTTTTCACCCAAACTGGATGACTCTTTCAGGTATTGATCAGTACACTAAGCCCACTTGGTTCCCCAAATTTCGTTCTTCTATGTTGAAGCGTTCGTTTCCAGTAACAGTTTGAATTTTGGCGTTTCACTCTGTTTTCTCCTATACTGATAGATGTATTTGGAACTCTAAATCAAACACGGTTTGTGCTAGCTTCTTGAAACTTGACACACTAAAGCAGTTTCACGTTCTATCTCTATGTTCTGTTTCCTCTTGATGTAGCCCTAAGCAGTGACTGGGGAGAAACACTTTCATTGAAAGGGGTTGCCAAGCTTCCAAAAATTGCGAGTCTCCAGAAATCTCAGCAACTATCTTTTCACCCAAACTGGATGACACTTTCAGGTAATGATCAGTACACTAAGCCCACTTGGTTCCCCAAATTTTGTTCTTCTATGTTGAAGCGTTCGTTTCCAGTAACAGTTTCAATTTTGGTGTTTCACTCTGTTTTCTCCTATATTGGTAGATGTATTTGGAACTCTAAATCAAACACGGTTTGTGCTAGCTTCTTGAAACTTGACACACTAAAGCAGTTTCACGTTCTATCTCAATGTTCTGTTTCCTCTTGATGTAGCCCTAAGCAGTGACTGGGGAGAAACACTTTCATTGAAAGGGGTTGCCAAGCTTCCAAATATTACGAGTCTCCAGAAATCTCAGCAACTATTTTTTCACCCAAACTGGATGATACTTTCAGGTAATGATCAGTACACTAAGCCCACTTGGATCCCCAAATTTCGTTCTTCTATGTTGAAGCGTTCGTTTCCAGTAACAGTTTGAATTTTGGTGTTTCACTCTGTTTTCTCCTATACTGATAGATGTATTTGGAACTCTAAATCAAACACGGTTTGTGCTAGCTTCTTGAAACTTGACACACTAAAGCAGTTTCACGTTCTATCTCTATGTTCTGTTTCCTCTTGATGTAGCCCTAAGCAGTGACTGGGGAGAAACACTTTCATTGAAAGGGGTTGCCAAGCTTCCAAAAATTGCGTGTCTCCAGAAATCTCAGCAACTATTTTTTCACCCAAACTGGATGATACTTTCAGGTAATGATCAGTACACTAAGCCCACTTGGTTCCCCAAATTTTGTTCTTCTATGTTGAAGCGTTCATTTCCAGTAACAGTTTGAATTTTGGCGTTTCACTCCGTTTTCTCCTATTCTGATAGATGTATTTGGAACTCTAAATCAAACACGGTTTGTGCTAGCTTCTTGAAACTTGACACAATAAATCAGTTTCACGTTCTATCTCTATGTTCTATTTCCTCTTGATGTAGCCCTAAGCAGTGACTGGGGAGAAACACTTTCATTGAAAGGGGTTGCCAAGCTTCCAAAAATTGCGTGTCTCCAGAAATCTCAGCAACTATTTTTTCACCCAAACTGGATGATACTTTCAGGTAATGATCAGTACACTAAGCCCACTTGGTTCCCCAAATTTCGTTCTTCTATGTTGAAGCGTTCGTTTCCAGTAACAGTTTGAATTTTGGCGTTTCACTCTGTTTTCTCCTATACTGATAGATGTATTTGGAACTCTAAATCAAACACGGTTTGTGCTAGCTTCTTGAAACTTGACACACTAAAGCAGTTTCACGTTCTATCTCTATGTTCTGTTTCCTCTTGATGTAGCCCTAAGCAGTGACTGGGGAGAAACACTTTCATTGAAAGGGGTTGCCAAGCTTCCAAAAATTGCGAGTCTCCAGAAATCTCAGCAACTATTTTTTCACCCAAACTGGATGGCTCTTTCAGGTAATGATCAGTACTCTAAGCCCACTTGGTTCCCCAAATTTCGTTCTTCTATGTTGAAGCGTTCGTTTCCAGTAACAGTTTGAATTTTGGCGTTTCACTCTGTTTTCTCCTATACTGATAGATGTATTTGGAACTCTAAATCAAACACGGTTTGTGCTAGCTTCTTGAAACTTGACACAATAAAGCAGTTTCACGTTCTATCTCTATGTTCTATTTCCCCTTGATGTAGCCCTAAGCAGTGACTGGGGAGAAACACTTTCATTGAAAGGGTTTGCCAAGCTTCCAAAAATTGCGAGTCTCCAGAAATCTCAGCAACTATTTTTTCACCCAAACTGGATGGCTCTTTCAGGTAATGATCAGTACTCTAAGCCCACTTGGTTCCCCAAATTTCGTTCTTCTATGTTGAAGCGTTCGTTTCCAGTAACAGTTTGAATTTTGGCGTTTCACTCTGTTTTCTCCTATACTGATAGATGTATTTGGAACTCTAAATCAAACACGGTTTGTGCTAGCTTCTTGAAACTTGACACACTAAAGCAGTTTCACGTTCTATCTCTATGTTCTGTTTCCTCTTGATGTAGCCCTAAGCAGTGACTGGGGAGAAACACTTTCATTGAAAGGGGTTGCCAAGCTTCCAAAAATTGCGAGTCTCCAGAAATCTCAGCAACTATTTTTTCACCCAAACTGGATGACACTTTCAGGTAATGATCAGTACACTAAGCCCACTTGGTTCCCCAAATTTCGTTCTTCTATGTTGAAGCGTTCGTTTCCAGTAACAGTTTGAATTTTGGCGTTTCACTCTGTTTTCTCCTATACTGATAGATGTATTTGGAACTCTAAATCAAACAAGGTTTGTGCTAGCTTCTTGAAACTTGACACAATAAAGCAGTTTCACGTTCTATCTCTATGTTCTGTTTCCTCTTGATGTAGCCCTAAGCAGTGACTGGGGAGAAACACTTTCATTGAAAGGGGTTGCCAAGCTTCCAAAAATTGCGAGTCTCCAGAAATCTCAGAAACGATTTTTTCACCCAAACTGGATGACACTTTCAGGTAATGATCAGTACACTAAGCCCACTTGGTTCCCCAAATTTCGTTCTTCTATGTTGAAGCGTTCGTTTCCAGTAACAGTTTGAATTTTGGCGTTTCACTCTGTTTTCTCCTATACTGATAGATGTATTTGGAACTCTAAATCAAACACGGTTTGTGCTACCTTCTTGAAACTTGACACAATAAAGCAGTTTCACGTTCTATCTCTATGTTCTGTTTCCTCTTGATGTAGCCCTAAGCAGTGACTGGGGAGAAACACTTTCATTGAAAGGGGTTGCCAAGCTTCCAAAAATTACGAGTCTCCAGAAATCACAGCAACTATTTTTTCACCCAAACTGGATGATACTTTCAGGTAATGATCAGTACACTAAGCCCACTTGGTTCCCCAAATTTCGTTCTTCTATGTTGAAGCGTTCGTTTCCAGTAACAGTTTAAATTTTGGCGTTTCACTCTGTGTTCTCCTATACTGATAGATGTATTTGGAACTCTAAATCAAACACGGTTTGTGCTAGCTTCTTGAAACTTGACACAATAAAGCAGTTTCACGTTCTATCTCTATGTTCTGTTTCCTCTTGATGTAGCCCTAAGCAGTGACTGGGGAGAAACACTTTCATTGAAAGGGGTTGCCAAGCTTCCAAAAATTGCGAGTCTCCAGAAATCTCAGCAACTATTTTTTCACCCAAACTGGATGGCTCTTTCAGGTAATGATCAGTACTCTAAGCCCACTTGGTTCCCCAAATTTCGTTCTTCTATGTTGAAGCGTTCGTTTCCAGTAACAGTTTGAATTTTGGCGTTTCACTCTGTTTTCTCCTATACTGATAGATGTATTTGGAACTCTAAATCAAACACGGTTTGTGCTAGCTTCTTGAAACTTGACACACTAAAGCAGTTTCACGTTCTATCTCTATGTTCTGTTTCCTCTTGATGTAGCCCTAAGCAGTGACTGGGGAGAAACACTTTCATTGAAAGGGGTTGCCAAGCTTCCAAAAATTGCGAGTCTCCAGAAATCTCAGCAACTATCTTTTCACCCAAACTGGATGACACTTTCAGGTAATGATCAGTACACTAAGCCCACTTGGTTCCCCAAATTTTGTTCTTCTATGTTGAAGCGTTCGTTTCCAGTAACAGTTTCAATTTTGGTGTTTCACTCTGTTTTCTCCTATATTGGTAGATGTATTTGGAACTCTAAATCAAACACGGTTTGTGCTAGCTTCTTGAAACTTGACACACTAAAGCAGTTTCACGTTCTATCTCTATGTTCTGTTTCCTCTTGATGTAGCCCTAAGCAGTGACTGGGGAGAAACACTTTCATTGAAAGGGGTTGCCAAGCTTCCAAAAATTGCGTGTCTCCAGAAATCTCAGCAACTATTTTTTCACCCAAACTGGATGATACTTTCAGGTAATGATCAGTACACTAAGCCCACTTGGTTCCCCAAATTTTGTTCTTCTATGTTGAAGCGTTCATTTCCAGTAACAGTTTGAATTTTGGCGTTTCACTCCGTTTTCTCCTATTCTGATAGATGTATTTGGAACTCTAAATCAAACACGGTTTGTGCTAGCTTCTTGAAACTTGACACAATAAATCAGTTTCACGTTCTATCTCTATGTTCTATTTCCTCTTGATGTAGCCCTAAGCAGTGACTGGGGAGAAACACTTTCATTGAAAGGGGTTGCCAAGCTTCCAAAAATTGCGAGTCTCCAGAAATCACAGCAACTATTTTTTCACCCAAACTGGATGACTCTTTCAGGTAATGATCAGTACACTAAGCCCACTTGGTTCCCCAAATTTCGTTCTTCTATGTTGAAGCGTTCGTTTCCAGTAACAGTTTGAATTTTGGCGTTTCACTCTGTTTTCTCCTATACTGATAGATGTATTTGGAACTCTAAATCAAACACGGTTTGTGCTAGCTTCTTGAAACTTGACACACTAAAGCAGTTTCACGTTCTATCTCTATGTTCTGTTTCCTCTTGATGTAGCCCTAAGCAGTGACTGGGGAGAAACACTTTCATTGAAAGGGGTTGCCAAGCTTCCAAAAATTGCGAGTCTCCAGAAATCTCAGCAACTATCTTTTCACCCAAACTGGATGACACTTTCAGGTAATGATCAGTACACTAAGCCCACTTGGTTCCCCAAATTTTGTTCTTCTATGTTGAAGCGTTCGTTTCCAGTAACAGTTTCAATTTTGGTGTTTCACTCTGTTTTCTCCTATATTGGTAGATGTATTTGGAACTCTAAATCAAACACGGTTTGTGCTAGCTTCTTGAAACTTGACACACTAAAGCAGTTTCACGTTCTATCTCAATGTTCTGTTTCCTCTTGATGTAGCCCTAAGCAGTGACTGGGGAGAAACACTTTCATTGAAAGGGGTTGCCAAGCTTCCAAATATTACGAGTCTCCAGAAATCTCAGCAACTATTTTTTCACCCAAACTGGATGATACTTTCAGGTAATGATCAGTACACTAAGCCCACTTGGATCCCCAAATTTCGTTCTTCTATGTTGAAGCGTTCGTTTCCAGTAACAGTTTGAATTTTGGTGTTTCACTCTGTTTTCTCCTATACTGATAGATGTATTTGGAACTCTAAATCAAACACGGTTTGTGCTAGCTTCTTGAAACTTGACACACTAAAGCAGTTTCACGTTCTATCTCTATGTTCTGTTTCCTCTTGATGTAGCCCTAAGCAGTGACTGGGGAGAAACACTTTCATTGAAAGGGGTTGCCAAGCTTCCAAAAATTGCGTGTCTCCAGAAATCTCAGCAACTATTTTTTCACCCAAACTGGATGATACTTTCAGGTAATGATCAGTACACTAAGCCCACTTGGTTCCCCAAATTTTGTTCTTCTATGTTGAAGCGTTCATTTCCAGTAACAGTTTGAATTTTGGCGTTTCACTCCGTTTTCTCCTATTCTGATAGATGTATTTGGAACTCTAAATCAAACACGGTTTGTGCTAGCTTCTTGAAACTTGACACAATAAATCAGTTTCACGTTCTATCTCTATGTTCTATTTCCTCTTGATGTAGCCCTAAGCAGTGACTGGGGAGAAACACTTTCATTGAAAGGGGTTGCCAAGCTTCCAAAAATTGCGTGTCTCCAGAAATCTCAGCAACTATTTTTTCACCCAAACTGGATGATACTTTCAGGTAATGATCAGTACACTAAGCCCACTTGGTTCCCCAAATTTCGTTCTTCTATGTTGAAGCGTTCGTTTCCAGTAACAGTTTGAATTTTGGCGTTTCACTCTGTTTTCTCCTATACTGATAGATGTATTTGGAACTCTAAATCAAACACGGTTTGTGCTAGCTTCTTGAAACTTGACACACTAAAGCAGTTTCACGTTCTATCTCTATGTTCTGTTTCCTCTTGATGTAGCCCTAAGCAGTGACTGGGGAGAAACACTTTCATTGAAAGGGGTTGCCAAGCTTCCAAAAATTGCGAGTCTCCAGAAATCTCAGCAACTATTTTTTCACCCAAACTGGATGGCTCTTTCAGGTAATGATCAGTACTCTAAGCCCACTTGGTTCCCCAAATTTCGTTCTTCTATGTTGAAGCGTTCGTTTCCAGTAACAGTTTGAATTTTGGCGTTTCACTCTGTTTTCTCCTATACTGATAGATGTATTTGGAACTCTAAATCAAACACGGTTTGTGCTAGCTTCTTGAAACTTGACACAATAAAGCAGTTTCACGTTCTATCTCTATGTTCTATTTCCCCTTGATGTAGCCCTAAGCAGTGACTGGGGAGAAACACTTTCATTGAAAGGGTTTGCCAAGCTTCCAAAAATTGCGAGTCTCCAGAAATCTCAGCAACTATTTTTTCACCCAAACTGGATGGCTCTTTCAGGTAATGATCAGTACTCTAAGCCCACTTGGTTCCCCAAATTTCGTTCTTCTATGTTGAAGCGTTCGTTTCCAGTAACAGTTTGAATTTTGGCGTTTCACTCTGTTTTCTCCTATACTGATAGATGTATTTGGAACTCTAAATCAAACACGGTTTGTGCTAGCTTCTTGAAACTTGACACACTAAAGCAGTTTCACGTTCTATCTCTATGTTCTGTTTCCTCTTGATGTAGCCCTAAGCAGTGACTGGGGAGAAACACTTTCATTGAAAGGGGTTGCCAAGCTTCCAAAAATTGCGAGTCTCCAGAAATCTCAGCAACTATTTTTTCACCCAAACTGGATGACACTTTCAGGTAATGATCAGTACACTAAGCCCACTTGGTTCCCCAAATTTCGTTCTTCTATGTTGAAGCGTTCGTTTCCAGTAACAGTTTGAATTTTGGCGTTTCACTCTGTTTTCTCCTATACTGATAGATGTATTTGGAACTCTAAATCAAACAAGGTTTGTGCTAGCTTCTTGAAACTTGACACAATAAAGCAGTTTCACGTTCTATCTCTATGTTCTGTTTCCTCTTGATGTAGCCCTAAGCAGTGACTGGGGAGAAACACTTTCATTGAAAGGGGTTGCCAAGCTTCCAAAAATTGCGAGTCTCCAGAAATCTCAGAAACGATTTTTTCACCCAAACTGGATGACACTTTCAGGTAATGATCAGTACACTAAGCCCACTTGGTTCCCCAAATTTCGTTCTTCTATGTTGAAGCGTTCGTTTCCAGTAACAGTTTGAATTTTGGCGTTTCACTCTGTTTTCTCCTATACTGATAGATGTATTTGGAACTCTAAATCAAACACGGTTTGTGCTACCTTCTTGAAACTTGACACAATAAAGCAGTTTCACGTTCTATCTCTATGTTCTGTTTCCTCTTGATGTAGCCCTAAGCAGTGACTGGGGAGAAACACTTTCATTGAAAGGGGTTGCCAAGCTTCCAAAAATTACGAGTCTCCAGAAATCACAGCAACTATTTTTTCACCCAAACTGGATGATACTTTCAGGTAATGATCAGTACACTAAGCCCACTTGGTTCCCCAAATTTCGTTCTTCTATGTTGAAGCGTTCGTTTCCAGTAACAGTTTAAATTTTGGCGTTTCACTCTGTGTTCTCCTATACTGATAGATGTATTTGGAACTCTAAATCAAACACGGTTTGTGCTAGCTTCTTGAAACTTGACACAATAAAGCAGTTTCACGTTCTATCTCTATGTTCTGTTTCCTCTTGATGTAGCCCTAAGCAGTGACTGGGGAGAAACACTTTCATTGAAAGGGGTTGCCAAGCTTCCAAAAATTGCGAGTCTCCAGAAATCTCAGCAACTATTTTTTCACCCAAACTGGATGGCTCTTTCAGGTAATGATCAGTACTCTAAGCCCACTTGGTTCCCCAAATTTCGTTCTTCTATGTTGAAGCGTTCGTTTCCAGTAACAGTTTGAATTTTGGCGTTTCACTCTGTTTTCTCCTATACTGATAGATGTATTTGGAACTCTAAATCAAACACGGTTTGTGCTAGCTTCTTGAAACTTGACACACTAAAGCAGTTTCACGTTCTATCTCTATGTTCTGTTTCCTCTTGATGTAGCCCTAAGCAGTGACTGGGGAGAAACACTTTCATTGAAAGGGGTTGCCAAGCTTCCAAAAATTGCGAGTCTCCAGAAATCTCAGCAACTATCTTTTCACCCAAACTGGATGACACTTTCAGGTAATGATCAGTACACTAAGCCCACTTGGTTCCCCAAATTTTGTTCTTCTATGTTGAAGCGTTCGTTTCCAGTAACAGTTTCAATTTTGGTGTTTCACTCTGTTTTCTCCTATATTGGTAGATGTATTTGGAACTCTAAATCAAACACGGTTTGTGCTAGCTTCTTGAAACTTGACACACTAAAGCAGTTTCACGTTCTATCTCTATGTTCTGTTTCCTCTTGATGTAGCCCTAAGCAGTGACTGGGGAGAAACACTTTCATTGAAAGGGGTTGCCAAGCTTCCAAATATTACGAGTCTCCAGAAATCTCAGCAACTATTTTTTCACCCAAACTGGATGATACTTTCAGGTAATGATCAGTACACTAAGCCCACTTGGATCCCCAAATTTCGTTCTTCTATGTTGAAGCGTTCGTTTCCAGTAACAGTTTGAATTTTGGTGTTTCACTCTGTTTTCTCCTATACTGATAGATGTATTTGGAACTCTAAATCAAACACGGTTTGTGCTAGCTTCTTGAAACTTGACACACTAAAGCAGTTTCACGTTCTATCTCTATGTTCTGTTTCCTCTTGATGTAGCCCTAAGCAGTGACTGGGGAGAAACACTTTCATTGAAAGGGGTTGCCAAGCTTCCAAAAATTGCGTGTCTCCAGAAATCTCAGCAACTATTTTTTCACCCAAACTGGATGATACTTTCAGGTAATGATCAGTACACTAAGCCCACTTGGTTCCCCAAATTTTGTTCTTCTATGTTGAAGCGTTCATTTCCAGTAACAGTTTGAATTTTGGCGTTTCACTCCGTTTTCTCCTATTCTGATAGATGTATTTGGAACTCTAAATCAAACACGGTTTGTGCTAGCTTCTTGAAACTTGACACAATAAATCAGTTTCACGTTCTATCTCTATGTTCTATTTCCTCTTGATGTAGCCCTAAGCAGTGACTGGGGAGAAACACTTTCATTGAAAGGGGTTGCCAAGCTTCCAAAAATTGCGAGTCTCCAGAAATCACAGCAACTATTTTTTCACCCAAACTGGATGACTCTTTCAGGTAATGATCAGTACACTAAGCCCACTTGGTTCCCCAAATTTCGTTCTTCTATGTTGAAGCGTTCGTTTCCAGTAACAGTTTGAATTTTGGCGTTTCACTCTGTTTTCTCCTATACTGATAGATGTATTTGGAACTCTAAATCAAACACGGTTTGTGCTAGCTTCTTGAAACTTGACACACTAAAGCAGTTTCACGTTCTATCTCTATGTTCTGTTTCCTCTTGATGTAGCCCTAAGCAGTGACTGGGGAGAAACACTTTCATTGAAAGGGGTTGCCAAGCTTCCAAAAATTACGAGTCTCCAGAAATCTCAGCAACTATTTTTTCACCCAAACTGGATGATACTTTCAGGTAATGATCAGTACACTAAGCCCACTTGGTTCCCCAAATTTCGTTCTTCTATGTTGAAGCGTTCGTTTCCAGTAACAGTTTGAATTTTGGCGTTTCACTCTGTTTTCTCCTATACTGATAGATGTATTTGGAACTCTAAATCAAACACGGTTTGTGCTAGCTTCTTGAAACTTGACACACTAAAGCAGTTTCACGTTCTATCTCTATGTTCTGTTTCCTCTTGATGTAGCCCTAAGCAGTGACTGGGGAGAAACACTTTCATTGAAAGGGGTTTCCAAGATTCCAAAAATTGCGAGTCTCCAGAAATCTCAGCAACGATTTTTTCACCCAAACTGGATGACACTTTCAGGTAATGATCAGTACACTAAGCCCACTTGGTTCCCCAAATTTCGTTCTTCTATGTTGAAGCGTTCGTTTCCAGTAACAGTTTGAATTTTGGCGTTTCACTCTGTTTTCTCCTATACTGATAGATGTATTTGGAACTCTAAATCAAACACGGTTTGTGCTAGCTTCTTGAAACTTGACACAATAAAGCAGTTTCACGTTCTATCTCTATGTTCTGTTTCCTCTTGATGTAGCCCTAAGCAGTGACTGGGGAGAAACACTTTCATTGAAAGGGGTTGCCAAGCTTCCAAAAATTACGAGTCTCCAGAAATCACAGCAACTATTTTTTCACCCAAACTGGATGATACTTTCAGGTAATGATCAGTACACTAAGCCCACTTGGTTCCCCAAATTTCGTTCTTCTATGTTGAAGCGTTCGTTTCCAGTAACAGTTTGAATTTTGGCGTTTCACTCTGTGTTCTCCTATACTGATAGATGTATTTGGAACTCTAAATCAAACACGGTTTGTGCTAGCTTCTTGAAACTTGACACACTAAAGCAGTTTCACGTTCTATCTCTACGTTCTATTTCCTCTTGATGTAGCCCTAAGCAGTGACTGGGGAGAAACACTTTCATTGAAAGGGGTTGCCAAGCTTCCAAAAATTGCGAGTCTCCAGATATCTCAGCAACTATTTTTTCACCCAAACTGGATGGCTCTTTCAGGTAATGATCAGTACTCTAAGCCCACTTGGTTCCCCAAATTTCGTTCTTCTATGTTGAAGCGTTCGTTTCCAGTAACAGTTTGAATTTTGGCGTTTCACTCTGTTTTCTCCTATACTGATAGATGTATTTGGAACTCTAAATCAAACACGGTTTGTGCTAGCTTCTTGAAACCTGACACAATAAAGCAGTTTCACGTTCTATCTCTATGTTCTGTTTCCTCTTGATGTAGCCCTAAGCAGTGACTGGGGAGAAACACTTTCATTGAAAGGGGTTGCCAAGCTTCCAAAAATTGCGAGTCTCCAGAAATCTCAGCAACTATTTTTTCACCCAAACTGGATGACACTTTCAGGTAATGATCAGTACACTAAGCCCACTTGGTTCCCCAAATTTCGTTCTTCTATGTTGAAGCGTTCGTTTCCAGTAACAGTTTGAATTTTGGCGTTTCACTCTGTTTTCTCCTATACTGATAGATGTATTTGGAACTCTAAATCAAACACGGTTTGTGCTAGCTTCTTGAAACTTGACACACTAAAGCAGTTTCACGTTCTATCTCTATGTTCTGTTTCCTCTTGATGTAGCCCTAAGCAGTGACTGGGGAGAAACACTTTCATTGAAAGGGGTTGCCAAGCTTCCAAAAATTGCGAGTCTCCAGAAATCTCAGAAACGATTTTTTCACCCAAACTGGATGACACTTTCAGGTAATGATCAGTACACTAAGCCCACTTGGTTCCCCAAATTTCGTTCTTCTATGTTGAAGCGTTCGTTTCCAGTAACAGTTTGAATTTTGGCGTTTCACTCCGTTTTCTCCTATACTGATAGATGTATTTGGAACTCTAAATCAAACACGGTTTGTGCTAGCTTATTGAAACTTGACATAATAAAGCAGTTTCACGTTCTATCTCTATGTTCTGTTTCCTCTTGATGTAGCCCTAAGCAGTGACTGGGGAGAAACACTTTCATTGAAAGGGGTTGCCAAGCTTCCAAAAATTACGAGTCTCCAGAAATCACAGCAACTATTTTTTCACCCAAACTGGATGATACTTTCAGGTAATGATCAGTACACTAAGCCCACTTGGTTCCCCAAATTTCGTTCTTCTATGTTGAAGCGTTCGTTTCCAGTAACAGTTTGAATTTTGGCGTTTCACTCTGTGTTCTCCTATACTGATAGATGTATTTGGAACTCTAAATCAAACACGGTTTGTGCTAGCTTCTTGAAACTTGACACAATAAAGCAGTTTCACGTTCTATCTCTATGTTCTGTTTCCTCTTGATGTAGCCCTAAGCAGTGACTGGGGAGAAACACTTTCATTGAAAGGGGTTGCCAAGCTTCCAAAAATTGCGAGTCTCCAGAAATCTCAGCAACTATTTTTTCACCCAAACTGGATGGCTCTTTCAGGTAATGATCAGTACTCTAAGCCCACTTGGTTCCCCAAATTTCGTTCTTCTATGTTGAAGCGTTCGTTTCCAGTAACAGTTTGAATTTTGGCGTTTCACTCTGTGTTCTCCTATACTGATAGATGTATTTGGAACTCTAAATCAAACACGGTTTGTGCTAGCTTCTTGAAACTTGACACACTAAAGCAGTTTCACGTTCTATCTCTACGTTCTATTTCCTCTTGATGTAGCCCTAAGCAGTGACTGGGGAGAAACACTTTCATTGAAAGGGGTTGCCAAGCTTCCAAAAATTGCGAGTCTCCAGATATCTCAGCAACTATTTTTTCACCCAAACTGGATGGCTCTTTCAGGTAATGATCAGTACTCTAAGCCCACTTGGTTCCCCAAATTTCGTTCTTCTATGTTGAAGCGTTCGTTTCCAGTAACAGTTTGAATTTTGGCGTTTCACTCTGTTTTCTCCTATACTGATAGATGTATTTGGAACTCTAAATCAAACACGGTTTGTGCTAGCTTCTTGAAACCTGACACAATAAAGCAGTTTCACGTTCTATCTCTATGTTCTGTTTCCTCTTGATGTAGCCCTAAGCAGTGACTGGGGAGAAACACTTTCATTGAAAGGGGTTGCCAAGCTTCCAAAAATTGCGAGTCTCCAGAAATCTCAGCAACTATTTTTTCACCCAAACTGGATGACACTTTCAGGTAATGATCAGTACACTAAGCCCACTTGGTTCCCCAAATTTCGTTCTTCTATGTTGAAGCGTTCGTTTCCAGTAACAGTTTGAATTTTGGCGTTTCACTCTGTTTTCTCCTATACTGATAGATGTATTTGGAACTCTAAATCAAACACGGTTTGTGCTAGCTTCTTGAAACTTGACACACTAAAGCAGTTTCACGTTCTATCTCTATGTTCTGTTTCCTCTTGATGTAGCCCTAAGCAGTGACTGGGGAGAAACACTTTCATTGAAAGGGGTTGCCAAGCTTCCAAAAATTGCGAGTCTCCAGAAATCTCAGAAACGATTTTTTCACCCAAACTGGATGACACTTTCAGGTAATGATCAGTACACTAAGCCCACTTGGTTCCCCAAATTTCGTTCTTCTATGTTGAAGCGTTCGTTTCCAGTAACAGTTTGAATTTTGGCGTTTCACTCTGTTTTCTCCTATACTGATAGATGTATTTGGAACTCTAAATCAAACACGGTTTGTGCTAGCTTCTTGAAACTTGACACAATAAAGCAGTTTCACGTTCTATCTCTATGTTCTGTTTCCTCTTGATGTAGCCCTAAGCAGTGACTGGGGAGAAACACTTTCATTGAAAGGGGTTGCCAAGCTTCCAAAAATTACGAGTCTCCAGAAATCACAGCAACTATTTTTTCACCCAAACTGGATGATACTTTCAGGTAATGATCAGTACACTAAGCCCACTTGGTTCCCCAAATTTCGTTCTTCTATGTTGAAGCGTTCGTTTCCAGTAACAGTTTGAATTTTGGCGTTTCACTCTGTGTTCTCCTATACTGATAGATGTATTTGGAACTCTAAATCAAACACGGTTTGTGCTAGCTTCTTGAAACTTGACACAATAAAGCAGTTTCACGTTCTATCTCTATGTTCTGTTTCCTCTTGATGTAGCCCTAAGCAGTGACTGGGGAGAAACACTTTCATTGAAAGGGGTTGCCAAGCTTCCAAAAATTGCGAGTCTCCAGAAATCTCAGCAACTATTTTTTCACCCAAACTGGATGGCTCTTTCAGGTAATGATCAGTACTCTAAGCCCACTTGGTTCCCCAAATTTCGTTCTTCTATGTTGAAGCGTTCGTTTCCAGTAACAGTTTGAATTTTGGCGTTTCACTCTGTTTTCTCCTATACTGATAGATGTATTTGGAACTCTAAATCAAACACGGTTTGTGCTAGCTTCTTGAAACTTGACACACTAAAGCAGTTTCACGTTCTATCTCTATGTTCTGTTTCCTCTTGATGTAGCCCTAAGCAGTGACTGGGGAGAAACACTTTCATTGAAAGGGGTTGCCAAGCTTCCAAAAATTGCGAGTCTCCAGAAATCTCAGCAACTATTTTCACCCAAACTGGATGACACTTTCAGGTAATGATCAGTACACTAAGCCCACTTGGTTCCCCAAATTTTGTTCTTCTATGTTGAAGCGTTCGTTTCCAGTAACAGTTTCAATTTTGGTGTTTCACTCTGTTTTCTCCTATATTGGTAGATGTATTTGGAACTTTAAATCAAACACGGTTTGTGCTAGCTTCTTGAAACTTGACACAATAAAGCAGTTTCACGTTCTATTTCCATGTTCTGTTTCCTCTTGATGTAGCCCTAAGCAGTGACTGGGGAGAAACACTTTCATTGAAAGGGGTTGCCAAGCTTCCAAATATTACGAGTCTCCAGAAATCTCAGCAACTATTTTTTCACCCAAACTGGATGATACTTTCAGGTAATGATCAGTACACTAAGCCCACTTGGTTCCCCAAATTTCGTTCTTCTATGTTGAAGCGTTCGTTTCCAGTAACAGTTTGAATTTTGGCGTTTCACTCTGTTTTCTCCTATACTGATAGATGTATTTGGAACTCTAAATCAAACACGGTTTGTGCTAGCTTCTTGAAACTTGACACACTAAAGCAGTTTCACGTTCTATCTCTATGTTCTGTTTCCTCTTGATGTAGCCCTAAGCAGTGACTGGGGAGAAACACTTTCATTGAAAGGGGTTGCCAAGCTTCCAAAAATTGCGTGTCTCCAGAAATCTCAGCAACTATTTTTTCACCCAAACTGGATGATACTTTCAGGTAATGATCAGTACACTAAGCCCACTTGGTTCCCCAAATTTTGTTCTTCTATGTTGAAGCGTTCATTTCCAGTAACAGTTTGAATTTTGGCGTTTCACTCCGTTTTCTCCTATTCTGATAGATGTATTTGGAACTCTAAATCAAACACGGTTTGTGCTAGCTTCTTGAAACTTGACACAATAAATCAGTTTCACGTTCTATCTCTATGTTCTATTTCCTCTTGATGTAGCCCTAAGCAGTGACTGGGGAGAAACACTTTCATTGAAAGGGGTTGCCAAGCTTCCAAAAATTGCGAGTCTCCAGAAATCTCAGCAACTATTTTTTCACCCAAACTGGATGACTCTTTCAGGTAATGATCAGTACACTAAGCCCACTTGGTTCCCCAAATTTCGTTCTTCTATGTTGAAGCGTTCGTTTCCAGTAACAGTTTGAATTTTGGCGTTTCACTCTGTTTTCTCCTATACTGATAGATGTATTTGGAACTCTAAATCAAACACGGTTTGTGCTAGCTTCTTGAAACTTGACACAATAAAGCAGTTTCACGTTCTATCTCTATGTTCTGTTTCCTCTTGATGTAGCCCTAAGCAGTGACTGGGGAGAAACACTTTCATTGAAAGGGGTTGCCAAGCTTCCAAAAATTACGAGTCTCCAGAAATCACAGCAACTATTTTTTCACCCAAACTGGATGATACTTTCAGGTAATGATCAGTACACTAAGCCCACTTGGTTCCCCAAATTTCGTTCTTCTATGTTGAAGCGTTCGTTTCCAGTAACAGTTTGAATTTTGGCGTTTCACTCTGTGTTCTCCTATACTGATAGATGTATTTGGAACTCTAAATCAAACACGGTTTGTGCTAGCTTCTTGAAACTTGACACAATAAAGCAGTTTCACGTTCTATCTCTATGTTCTGTTTCCTCTTGATGTAGCCCTAAGCAGTGACTGGGGAGAAACACTTTCATTGAAAGGGGTTGCCAAGCTTCCAAAAATTGCGAGTCTCCAGAAATCTCAGCAACTATTTTTTCACCCAAACTGGATGGCTCTTTCAGGTAATGATCAGTACTCTAAGCCCACTTGGTTCCCCAAATTTCGTTCTTCTATGTTGAAGCGTTCGTTTCCAGTAACAGTTTGAATTTTGGCGTTTCACTCTGTTTTCTCCTATACTGATAGATGTATTTGGAACTCTAAATCAAACACGGTTTGTGCTAGCTTCTTGAAACTTGACACACTAAAGCAGTTTCACGTTCTATCTCTATGTTCTGTTTCCTCTTGATGTAGCCCTAAGCAGTGACTGGGGAGAAACACTTTCATTGAAAGGGGTTGCCAAGCTTCCAAAAATTGCGAGTCTCCAGAAATCTCAGCAACTATTTTCACCCAAACTGGATGACACTTTCAGGTAATGATCAGTACACTAAGCCCACTTGGTTCCCCAAATTTTGTTCTTCTATGTTGAAGCGTTCGTTTCCAGTAACAGTTTCAATTTTGGTGTTTCACTCTGTTTTCTCCTATATTGGTAGATGTATTTGGAACTCTAAATCAAACACGGTTTGTGCTAGCTTCTTGAAACTTGACACAATAAAGCAGTTTCACGTTCTATTTCCATGTTCTGTTTCCTCTTGATGTAGCCCTAAGCAGTGACTGGGGAGAAACACTTTCATTGAAAGGGGTTGCCAAGCTTCCAAATATTACGAGTCTCCAGAAATCTCAGCAACTATTTTTTCACCCAAACTGGATGATACTTTCAGGTAATGATCAGTACACTAAGCCCACTTGGTTCCCCAAATTTCGTTCTTCTATGTTGAAGCGTTCGTTTCCAGTAACAGTTTGAATTTTGGCGTTTCACTCTGTTTTCTCCTATACTGATAGATGTATTTGGAACTCTAAATCAAACACGGTTTGTGCTAGCTTCTTGAAACTTGACACACTAAAGCAGTTTCACGTTCTATCTCTATGTTCTGTTTCCTCTTGATGTAGCCCTAAGCAGTGACTGGGGAGAAACACTTTCATTGAAAGGGGTTGCCAAGCTTCCAAAAATTGCGTGTCTCCAGAAATCTCAGCAACTATTTTTTCACCCAAACTGGATGATACTTTCAGGTAATGATCAGTACACTAAGCCCACTTGGTTCCCCAAATTTTGTTCTTCTATGTTGAAGCGTTCATTTCCAGTAACAGTTTGAATTTTGGCGTTTCACTCCGTTTTCTCCTATTCTGATAGATGTATTTGGAACTCTAAATCAAACACGGTTTGTGCTAGCTTCTTGAAACTTGACACAATAAATCAGTTTCACGTTCTATCTCTATGTTCTATTTCCTCTTGATGTAGCCCTAAGCAGTGACTGGGGAGAAACACTTTCATTGAAAGGGGTTGCCAAGCTTCCAAAAATTGCGAGTCTCCAGAAATCTCAGCAACTATTTTTTCACCCAAACTGGATGACTCTTTCAGGTAATGATCAGTACACTAAGCCCACTTGGTTCCCCAAATTTCGTTCTTCTATGTTGAAGCGTTCGTTTCCAGTAACAGTTTGAATTTTGGCGTTTCACTCTGTTTTCTCCTATACTGATAGATGTATTTGGAACTCTAAATCAAACACGGTTTGTGCTAGCTTCTTGAAACTTGACACACTAAAGCAGTTTCACGTTCTATCTCTATGTTCTGTTTCCACTTGATGTAGCCCTAAGCAGTGACTGGGGAGAAACACTTTCATTGAAAGGGGTTGCCAAGCTTCCAAAAATTACGAGTCTCCAGAAATCTCAGCAACTATTTTTTCACCCAAACTGGATGATACTTTCAGGTAATGATCAGTACACTAAGCCCACTTGGTTCCCCAAATTTCGTTCTTCTATGTTGAAGCGTTCGTTTCCAGTAACAGTTTGAATTTTGGCGTTTCACTCTGTTTTCTCCTATACTGATAGATGTATTTGGAACTCTAAATCAAACACGGTTTGTGCTAGCTTCTTGAAACTTGACACACTAAAGCAGTTTCACGTTCTATCTCTATGTTCTGTTTCCTCTTGATGTAGCCCTAAGCAGTGACTGGGGAGAAACACTTTCATTGAAAGGGGTTGCCAAGCTTCCAAAAATTGCGAGTCTCCAGAAATCTCAGCAACTATTTTTTCACCCAAACTGGATGACACTTTCAGGTAATGATCAGTACACTAAGCCCACTTGGTTCCCCAAATTTTGTTCTTCTATGTTGAAGCGTTCGTTTCCAGTAACAGTTTCAATTTTGGTGTTTCACTCTGTTTTCTCCTATATTGGTAGATGTATTTGGAACTCTAAATCAAACGCGGTTTGTGCTAGCTTCTTGAAACTTGACACAATAAAGCAGTTTCACGTTCTATTTCTATGTTCTGTTTCCTCTTGATGTAGCCCTAAGCAGTGACTGGGGAGAAACACTTTCATTGAAAGGGGTTGCCAAGCTTCCAAATATTACGAGTCTCCAGAAATCTCAGCAACTATTTTTTCACCCAAACTGGATGATACTTTCACGTAATGATCAGTACACTAAGCCCACTTGGTTCCCCAAATTTCGTTCTTCTATGTTGAAGCGTTCGTTTCCAGTAACAGTTTGAATTTTGGCGTTTCACTCTGTTTTCTCCTATACTGATAGATGTATTTGGAACTCTAAATCAAACACGGTTTGTGCTAGCTTCTTGAAACTTGACACACTAAAGCAGTTTCACGTTCTATCTCTATGTTCTGTTTCCTCTTGATGTAGTCCTAAGCAGTGACTGGGGAGAAACACTTACATTGAAAAGGGTTGCCAAGCTTCCAAAAATTACGAGTCTCCAGTAATCTCAGCAACTATTTTTTCACCCAAACTGGATGATACTTTCAGGTAATGATCAGTACACTAAGCCCACTTGGTTCCCCAAATTTCGTTCTTCTATGTTGAAGCGTTCGTTTCCAGTAACAGTTTGAATTTTGGCGTTTCACTCTGTTTTCTCCTATTCTGATAGATGTATTTGGAACTCTAAATCAAACACGGTTTGTGCTAGCTTCTTGAAACTTGACACAATAAATCAGTTTCACGTTCTATCTGTATGTTCTATTTCCTCTTGATGTAGCCCTAAGCAGTGACTGGGGAGAAACACTTTCATTGAAAGGGGTTGCCAAGCTTCCAAAAATTGCGAGTCTCCAGAAATCTCAGCAACTATTTTTTCACCCAAACTGGATGACTCTTTCAGGTATTGATCAGTACACTAAGCCCACTTGGTTCCCCAAATTTCGTTCTTCTATGTTGAAGCGTTCGTTTCCAGTAACAGTTTGAATTTTGGCGTTTCACTCTGTTTTCTCCTATACTGATAGATGTATTTGGAACTCTAAATCAAACACGGTTTGTGCTAGCTTCTTGAAACTTGACACACTAAAGCAGTTTCACATTCTATCTCTATGTTCTGTTTCCTCTTGATGTAGCCCTAAGCAGTGACTGGGGAGAAACACTTTCATTGAAAGGGGTTGCCAAGCTTCCAAAAATTGCGAGTCTCCAGAAATCTCAGCAACTATTTTTTCACCCAAACTGGATGACACTTTCAGGTAATGATCAGTACACTAAGCCCACTTGGTTCCCCAAATTTCGTTCTTCTATGTTGAAGCGTTCGTTTCCAGTAACAGTTTGAATTCTGGCGTTTCACTCTGTTTTCTCCTATACTGATAGATATATTTGGAACTCTAAATCAAACACGGTTTGTGCTAGCTTCTTGAAACTTGACACAATAAAGCAGTTTCACGTTCTATTTCTATGTTCTATTTCCTCTTGATGTAGCCCTAAGCAGTGACTGGGGAGAAACACTTTCATTGAAAGGGGTTGCCAAGCTTCCAAAAATTGCGAGTCTCCAGAAATCTCAGCAACTATTTTTTCACCCAAACTGGATGGCTCTTTCAGGTAATGATCAGTACTCTAAGCCCACTTGGTTCCCCAAATTTCGTTCTTCTATGTTGAAGCGTTCGTTTCCAGTAACAGTTTGAATTTTGGCGTTTCACTCTGTTTTCTCCTATACTGATAGATGTATTTGGAACTCTAAATCAAACACGGTTTGTGCTAGCTTCTTGAAACTTGACACACTAAAGCAGTTTCACGTTCTATCTCTATGTTCTGTTTCCTCTTGATGTAGCCCTAAGCAGTGACTGGGGAGAAACACTTTCATTGAAAGGGGTTGCCAAGCTTCCAAAAATTGCGAGTCTCCAGAAATCTCAGCAACTATTTTTTCACCCAAACTGGATGACACTTTCAGGTAATGATCAGTACACTAAGCCCACTTGGTTCCCCAAATTTCGTTCTTCTATATTGAAGCGTTCGTTTCCAGTAACAGTTTGAATTTTGGCGTTTCACTCTGTTTTCTCCTATACTGATAGATGTATTTGGAACTCTAAATCAAACACGGTTTGTGCTAGCTTCTTGAAACTTGACACAATAAAGCAGTTTCACGTTCTATCTCTATGTTCTGTTTCCTCTTGATGTAGCCCTAAGCAGTGACTGGGGAGAAACACTTTCATTGAAAGGGGTTGCCAAGCTTCCAAAAATTGCGAGTCTCCAGAAATCTCAGAAACGATTTTTTCACCCAAACTGGATGACACTTTCAGGTAATGATCAGTACACTAAGCCCACTTGGTTCCCCAAATTTCGTTCTTCTATGTTGAAGCGTTCGTTTCCAGTAACAGTTTGAATTTTGGCGTTTCACTCTGTTTTCTCCTATACTGATAGATGTATTTGGAACTCTAAATCAAACACGGTTTGTGCTAGCTTCTTGAAACTTGACACAATAAAGCAGTTTCACGTTCTATCTCTATGTTCTGTTTCCTCTTGATGTAGCCCTAAGCAGTGACTGGGGAGAAACACTTTCATTGAAAGGGGTTGCCAAGCTTCCAAAAATTACGAGTCTCCAGAAATCACAGCAACTATTTTTTCACCCAAACTGGATGATACTTTCAGGTAATGATCAGTACACTAAGCCCACTTGGTTCCCCAAATTTCGTTCTTCTATGTTGAAGCGTTCGTTTCCAGTAACAGTTTGAATTTTGGCGTTTCACTCTGTGTTCTCCTATACTGATAGATGTATTTGGAACTCTAAATCAAACACGGTTTGTGCTAGCTTCTTGAAACTTGACACACTAAAGCAGTTTCACGTTCTATCTCTATGTTCTATTTCCTCTTGATGTAGCCCTAAGCAGTGACTGGGGAGAAACACTTTCATTGAAAGGGGTTGCCAAGCTTCCAAAAATTGCGAGTCTCCAGAAATCTCAGCAACTATTTTTTCACCCAAACTGGATGGCTCTTTCAGGTAATGATCAGTACTCTAAGCCCACTTGGTTCCCCAAATTTCGTTCTTCTATGTTGAAGCGTTCGTTTCCAGTAACAGTTTGAATTTTGGCGTTTCACTCTGTTTTCTCCTATACTGATAGATGTATTTGGAACTCTAAATCAAACACGGTTTGTGCTAGCTTCTTGAAACTTGACACACTAAAGCAGTTTCACGTTCTATCTCTATGTTCTGTTTCCTCTTGATGTAGCCCTAAGCAGTGACTGGGGAGAAACACTTTCATTGAAAGGGGTTGCCAAGCTTCCAAAAATTGCGAGTCTCCAGAAATCTCAGCAACTATTTTTTCACCCAAACTGGATGACACTTTCAGGTAATGATCAGTACACTAAGCCCACTTGGTTCCCCAAATTTTGTTCTTCTATGTTGAAGCGTTCGTTTCCAGTAACAGTTTCAATTTTGGTGTTTCACTCTGTTTTCTCCTATATTGGTAGATGTATTTGGAACTCTAAATCAAACACGGTTTGTGCTAGCTTCTTGAAACTTGACACAATAAAGCAGTTTCACGTTCTATTTCTATGTTCTGTTTTCTCTTGATGTAGCCCTAAGCAGTGACTGGGGAGAAACACTTTCATTGAAAGGGGTTGCCAAGCTTCCAAATATTACGAGTCTCCAGAATTCTCAGCAACTATTTTTTCACCCAAACTGGATGATACTTTCAGGTAATGATCAGTACACTAAGCCCACTTGGTTCCCCAAATTTCGTTCTTCTATGTTGAAGCGTTCGTTTCCAGTAACAGTTTGAATTTTGGCGTTTCACTCTGTTTTCTCCTATACTGATAGATGTATTTGGAACTCTAAATCAAACACGGTTTGTGCTAGCTTCTTGAAACTTGACACACTAAAGCAGTTTCACGTTCTATCTCTATGTTCTGTTTCCTCTTGATGTAGTCCTAAGCAGTGACTGGGGAGAAACACTTACATTGAAAAGGGTTGCCAAGCTTCCAAAAATTACGAGTCTCCAGTAATCTCAGCAACTATTTTTTCACCCAAACTGGATGATACTTTCAGGTAATGATCAGTACACTAAGCCCACTTGGTTCCCCAAATTTCGTTCTTCTATGTTGAAGCGTTCGTTTCCAGTAACAGTTTGAATTTTGGCGTTTCACTCTGTTTTCTCCTATTCTGATAGATGTATTTGGAACTCTAAATCAAACACGGTTTGTGCTAGCTTCTTGAAACTTGACACAATAAAGCAGTTTCACGTTCTATCTGTATGTTCTATTTCCTCTTGATGTAGCCCTAAGCAGTGACTGGGGAGAAACACTTTCATTGAAAGGGGTTGCCAAGCTTCCAAAAATTGCGAGTCTCCAGAAATCTCAGCAACTATTTTTTCACCCAAACTGGATGACTCTTTCAGGTATTGATCAGTACACTAAGCCCACTTGGTTCCCCAAATTTCGTTCTTCTATGTTGAAGCGTTCGTTTCCAGTAACAGTTTGAATTTTGGCGTTTCACTCTGTTTTCTCCTATACTGATAGATGTATTTGGAACTCTAAATCAAACACGGTTTGTGCTAGCTTCTTGAAACTTGACACACTAAAGCAGTTTCACGTTCTATCTCTATGTTCTGTTTCCTCTTGATGTAGCCCTAAGCAGTGACTGGGGAGAAACACTTTCATTGAAAGGGGTTGCCAAGCTTCCAAAAATTGCGAGTCTCCAGAAATCTCAGCAACTATTTTTTCACCCAAACTGGATGACACTTTCAGGTAATGATCAGTACACTAAGCGCACTTGGTTCCCCAAATTTTGTTCTTCTATGTTGAAGCGTTCGTTTCCAGTAACAGTTTCAATTTTGGTGTTTCACTCTGTTTTCTCCTATATTGGTAGATGTATTTGGAACTCTAAATCAAACACGGTTTGTGCTAGCTTCTTGAAACTTGACACAATAAAGCAGTTTCACGTTCTATTTCTATGTTCTGTTTCCTCTTGATGTAGCCCTAAGCAGTGACTGGGGAGAAACACTTTCATTGAAAGGGGTTGCCAAGCTTCCAAATATTACGAGTCTCCAGAAATCTCAGCAACTATTTTTTCACCCAAACTGGATGATACTTTCAGGAAATGATCAGTACACTAAGCCCACTTGGTTCCCCAAATTTCGTTCTTCTATGTTGAAGCGTTCGTTTCCAGTAACAGTTTGAATTTTGGCGTTTCACTCTGTTTTCTCCTATACTGATAGATGTATTTGGAACTCTAAATCAAACACGGTTTGTGCTAGCTTCTTGAAACTTGACACACTAAAGCAGTTTCACGTTCTATCTCTATGTTCTGTTTCCTCTTGATGTAGTCCTAAGCAGTGACTGGGGAGAAACACTTATATTGAAAAGGGTTGCCAAGCTTCCAAAAATTACGAGTCTCCAGTAATCTCAGCAACTATTTTTTCACCCAAACTGGATGATACTTTCAGGTAATGATCAGTACACTAAGCCCACTTGGTTCCCCAAATTTCGTTCTTCTATGTTGAAGCGTTCGTTTCCAGTAACAGTTTGAATTTTGGCGTTTCACTCTGTTTTCTCCTATTCTGATAGATGTATTTGGAACTCTAAATCAAACACGGTTTGTGCTAGCTTCTTGAAACTTGACACAATAAATCAGTTTCACGTTCTATCTGTATGTTCTATTTCCTCTTGATGTAGCCCTAAGCAGTGACTGGGGAGAAACACTTTCATTGAAAGGGGTTGCCAAGCTTCCAAAAATTGCGAGTCTCCAGAAATCTCAGCAACTATTTTTTCACCCAAACTGGATGACTCTTTCAGGTATTGATCAGTACACTAAGCCCACTTGGTTCCCCAAATTTCGTTCTTCTATGTTGAAGCGTTCGTTTCCAGTAACAGTTTGAATTTTGGCGTTTCACTCTGTTTTCTCCTATACTGATAGATGTATTTGGAACTCTAAATCAAACACGGTTTGTGCTAGCTTCTTGAAACTTGACACACTAAAGCAGTTTCACATTCTATCTCTATGTTCTGTTTCCTCTTGATGTAGCCCTAAGCAGTGACTGGGGAGAAACACTTTCATTGAAAGGGGTTGCCAAGCTTCCAAAAATTGCGAGTCTCCAGAAATCTCAGCAACTATTTTTTCAGCCAAACTGGATGACACTTTCAGGTAATGATCAGGACACTAAGCCCACTTGGTTCCCCAAATTTCGTTCTTCTATGTTGAAGCGTTCGTTTCCAGTAACAGTTTGAATTTTGGCATTTCACTCTGTTTTCTCCTATACTGATAGATGTATTTGGAACTCTAAATCAAACACGGTTTGTGCTAGCTTCTTGAAACTTGACACAATAAAGCAGTTTCACGTTCTATCTCTATGTTCTATTTCCTCTTGATGTAGCCCTAAGCAGTGACTGGGGAGAAACACTTTCATTGAAAGGGGTTGCCAAGCTTCCAAAAATTGCGAGTCTCCAGAAATCTCAGCAACTATTTTTTCACCCAAACTGGATGACACTTTCAGGTAATGATCAGTACACTAAGCCCACTTGGTTCCCCAAATTTCGTTCTTCTATATTGAAGCGTTCGTTTCCAGTAACAGTTTGAATTTTGGCGTTTCACTCTGTTTTCTCCTATACTGATAGATGTATTTGGAACTCTAAATCAAACACGGTTTGTGCTAGCTTCTTGAAACTTGACACAATAAAGCAGTTTCACGTTCTATCTCTATGTTCTGTTTCCTCTTGATGTAGCCCTAAGCAGTGACTGGGGAGAAACACTTTCATTGAAAGGGGTTGCCAAGCTTCCAAAAATTGCGAGTCTCCAGAAATCTCAGAAACGATTTTTTCACCCAAACTGGATGACACTTTCAGGTAATGATCAGTACACTAAGCCCACTTGGTTCCCCAAATTTCGTTCTTCTATGTTGAAGCGTTCGTTTCCAGTAACAGTTTGAATTTCGGCGTTTCACTCTGTTTTCTCCTATACTGATAGATGTATTTGGAACTCTAAATCAAACACGGTTTGTGCTAGCTTCTTGAAACTTGACACAATAAAGCAGTTTCACGTTCTATCTCTATGTTCTGTTTCCTCTTGATGTAGCCCTAAGCAGTGACTGGGGAGAAACACTTTCATTGAAAGGGGTTGCCAAGCTTCCAAAAATTACGAGTCTCCAGAAATCACAGCAACTATTTTTTCACCCAAACTGGATGATACTTTCAGGTAATGATCAGTACACTAAGCCCACTTGGTTCCCCAAATTTCGTTCTTCTATGTTGAAGCGTTCGTTTCCAGTAACAGTTTGAATTTTGGCGTTTCACTCTGTGTTCTCCTATACTGATAGATGTATTTGGAACTCTAAATCAAACACGGTTTGTGCTAGCTTCTTGAAACTTGACACACTAAAGCAGTTTCACGTTCTATCTCTATGTTCTATTTCCTCTTGATGTAGCCCTAAGCAGTGACTGGGGAGAAACACTTTCATTGAAAGGGGTTGCCAAGCTTCCAAAAATTGCGAGTCTCCAGAAATCTCAGCAACTATTTTTTCACCCAAACTGGATGGCTCTTTCAGGTAATGATCAGTACTCTAAGCCCACTTGGTTCCCCAAATTTCGTTCTTCTATGTTGAAGCGTTCGTTTCCAGTAACAGTTTGAATTTTGGCGTTTCACTCTGTTTTCTCCTATACTGATAGATGTATTTGGAACTCTAAATCAAACACGGTTTGTGCTAGCTTCTTGAAACTTGACACACTAAAGCAGTTTCACGTTCTATCTCTATGTTCTGTTTCCTCTTGATGTAGCCCTAAGCAGTGACTGGGGAGAAACACTTTCATTGAAAGGGGTTGCCAAGCTTCCAAAAATTGCGAGTCTCCAGAAATCTCAGCAACTATTTTTTCACCCAAACTGGATGACACTTTCAGGTAATGATCAGTACACTAAGCCCACTTGGTTCCCCAAATTTTGTTCTTCTATGTTGAAGCGTTCGTTTCCAGTAACAGTTTCAATTTTGGTGTTTCACTCTGTTTTCTCCTATATTGGTAGATGTATTTGGAACTCTAAATCAAACACGGTTTGTGCTAGCTTCTTGAAACTTGACACAATAAAGCAGTTTCACGTTCTATTTCTATGTTCTGTTTTCTCTTGATGTAGCCCTAAGCAGTGACTGGGAAGAAACACTTTCATTGAAAGGGGTTGCCAAGCTTCCAAATATTACGAGTCTCCAGAAATCTCAGCAACTATTTTTTCACCCAAACTGGATGATACTTTCAGGTAATGATCAGTACACTAAGCCCACTTGGTTCCCCAAATTTCGTTCTTCTATGTTGAAGCGTTCGTTTCCAGTAACAGTTTGAATTTTGGCGTTTCACTCTGTTTTCTCCTATACTGATAGATGTATTTGGAACTCTAAATCAAACACGGTTTGTGCTAGCTTCTTGAAACTTGACACACTAAAGCAGTTTCACGTTCTATCTCTATGTTCTGTTTCCTCTTGATGTAGTCCTAAGCAGTGACTGGGGAGAAACACTTACATTGAAAAGGGTTGCCAAGCTTCCAAAAATTACGAGTCTCCAGTAATCTCAGCAACTATTTTTTCACCCAAACTGGATGATACTTTCAGGTAATGATCAGTACACTAAGCCCACTTGGTTCCCCAAATTTCGTTCTTCTATGTTGAAGCGTTCGTTTCCAGTAACAGTTTGAATTTTGGCGTTTCACTCTGTTTTCTCCTATTCTGATAGATGTATTTGGAACTCTAAATCAAACACGGTTTGTGCTAGCTTCTTGAAACTTGACACAATAAATCAGTTTCACGTTCTATCTGTATGTTCTATTTCCTCTTGATGTAGCCCTAAGCAGTGACTGGGGAGAAACACTTTCATTGAAAGGGGTTGCCAAGCTTCCAAAAATTGCGAGTCTCCAGAAATCTCAGCAACTATTTTTTCACCCAAACTGGATGACTCTTTCAGGTATTGATCAGTACACTAAGCCCACTTGGTTCCCCAAATTTCGTTCTTCTATGTTGAAGCGTTCGTTTCCAGTAACAGTTTGAATTTTGGCGTTTCACTCTGTTTTCTCCTATACTGATAGATGTATTTGGAACTCTAAATCAAACACGGTTTGTGCTAGCTTCTTGAAACTTGACACACTAAAGCAGTTTCACGTTCTATCTCTATGTTCTGTTTCCTCTTGATGTAGCCCTAAGCAGTGACTGGGGAGAAACACTTTCATTGAAAGGGGTTGCCAAGCTTCCAAAAATTGCGAGTCTCCAGAAATCTCAGCAACTATTTTTTCACCCAAACTGGATGACACTTTCAGGTAATGATCAGTACACTAAGCGCACTTGGTTCCCCAAATTTTGTTCTTCTATGTTGAAGCGTTCGTTTCCAGTAACAGTTTCAATTTTGGTGTTTCACTCTGTTTTCTCCTATATTGGTAGATGTATTTGGAACTCTAAATCAAACACGGTTTGTGCTAGCTTCTTGAAACTTGACACAATAAAGCAGTTTCACGTTCTATTTCTATGTTCTGTTTCCTCTTGATGTAGCCCTAAGCAGTGACTGGGGAGAAACACTTTCATTGAAAGGGGTTGCCAAGCTTCCAAATATTACGAGTCTCCAGAAATCTCAGCAACTATTTTTTCACCCAAACTGGATGATACTTTCAGGTAATGATCAGTACACTAAGCCCACTTGGTTCCCCAAATTTCGTTCTTCTATGTTGAAGCGTTCGTTTCCAGTAACAGTTTGAATTTTGGCGTTTCACTCTGTTTTCTCCTATACTGATAGATGTATTTGGAACTCTAAATCAAACACGGTTTGTGCTAGCTTCTTGAAACTTGACACACTAAAGCAGTTTCACGTTCTATCTCTATGTTCTGTTTCCTCTTGATGTAGTCCTAAGCAGTGACTGGGGAGAAACACTTATATTGAAAAGGGTTGCCAAGCTTCCAAAAATTACGAGTCTCCAGTAATCTCAGCAACTATTTTTTCACCCAAACTGGATGATACTTTCAGGTAATGATCAGTACACTAAGCCCACTTGGTTCCCCAAATTTCGTTCTTCTATGTTGAAGCGTTCGTTTCCAGTAACAGTTTGAATTTTGGCGTTTCACTCTGTTTTCTCCTATTCTGATAGATGTATTTGGAACTCTAAATCAAACACGGTTTGTGCTAGCTTCTTGAAACTTGACACAATAAATCAGTTTCACGTTCTATCTGTATGTTCTATTTCCTCTTGATGTAGCCCTAAGCAGTGACTGGGGAGAAACACTTTCATTGAAAGGGGTTGCCAAGCTTCCAAAAATTGCGAGTCTCCAGAAATCTCAGCAACTATTTTTTCACCCAAACTGGATGACTCTTTCAGGTATTGATCAGTACACTAAGCCCACTTGGTTCCCCAAATTTCGTTCTTCTATGTTGAAGCGTTCGTTTCCAGTAACAGTTTGAATTTTGGCGTTTCACTCTGTTTTCTCCTATACTGATAGATGTATTTGGAACTCTAAATCAAACACGGTTTGTGCTAGCTTCTTGAAACTTGACACACTAAAGCAGTTTCACATTCTATCTCTATGTTCTGTTTCCTCTTGATGTAGCCCTAAGCAGTGACTGGGGAGAAACACTTTCATTGAAAGGGGTTGCCAAGCTTCCAAAAATTGCGAGTCTCCAGAAATCTCAGCAACTATTTTTTCACCCAAACTGGATGACACTTTCAGGTAATGATCAGGACACTAAGCCCACTTGGTTCCCCAAATTTCGTTCTTCTATGTTGAAGCGTTCGTTTCCAGTAACAGTTTGAATTTTGGCATTTCACTCTGTTTTCTCCTATACTGATAGATGTATTTGGAACTCTAAATCAAACACGGTTTGTGCTAGCTTCTTGAAACTTGACACAATAAAGCAGTTTCACGTTCTATCTCTATGTTCTATTTCCTCTTGATGTAGCCCTAAGCAGTGACTGGGGAGAAACACTTTCATTGAAAGGGGTTGCCAAGCTTCCAAAAATTGCGAGTCTCCAGAAATCTCAGCAACTATTTTTTCACCCAAACTGGATGGCTCTTTCAGGTAATGATCAGTACTCTAAGCCCACTTGGTTTCCCAAATTTCGTTCTTCTATGTTGAAGCGTTCGTTTCCAGTAACAGTTTGAATTTTGGCGTTTCACTCTGTTTTCTCCTATACTGATAGATGTATTTGGAACTCTAAATCAAACACGGTTTGTGCTAGCTTCTTGAAACTTGACACACTAAAGCAGTTTCACGTTCTATCTCTATGTTCTGTTTCCTCTTGATGTAGCCCTAAGCAGTGACTGGGGAGAAACACTTTCATTGAAAGGGGTTGCCAAGCTTCCAAAAATTGCGAGTCTCCAGAAATCTCAGCAACTATTTTTTCACCCAAACTGGATGACACTTTCAGGTAATGATCAGTACACTAAGCCCACTTGGTTCCCCAAATTTCGTTCTTCTATATTGAAGCGTTCGTTTCCAGTAACAGTTTGAATTTTGGCGTTTCACTCTGTTTTCTCCTATACTGATAGATGTATTTGGAACTCTAAATCAAACACGGTTTGTGCTAGCTTCTTGAAACTTGACACAATAAAGCAGTTTCATGTTCTATCTCTATGTTCTGTTTCCTCTTGATGTAGCCCTAAGCAGTGACTGGGGAGAAACACTTTCATTGAAAGGGGTTGCCAAGCTTCCAAAAATTGCGAGTCTCCAGAAATCTCAGAAACGATTTTTTCACCCAAACTGGATGACACTTTCAGGTAATGATCAGTACACTAAGCCCACTTGGTTCCCCAAATTTCGTTCTTCTATGTTGAAGCGTTCGTTTCCAGTAACAGTTTGAATTTTGGCGTTTCACTCTGTTTTCTCCTATACTGATAGATGTATTTGGAACTCTAAATCAAACACGGTTTGTGCTAGCTTCTTGAAACTTGACACAATAAAGCAGTTTCACGTTCTATCTCTATGTTCTGTTTCCTCTTGATGTAGCCCTAAGCAGTGACTGGGTGGTAACACTTTCATTGAAAGGGGTTGCCAAGCTTCCAAAAATTGCGAGTCTCCAGAAATCTCAGAAACAATTTTTTCACCCAAACTAGATGACACTTTCAGGTAATGATCAGTACACTAAGCCCACTTGGTTCCCCAAATTTCGTTCTTCTATGTTGAAGCGTTCGTTTCCAGTAACAGTTTGAATTTTGGCGTTTCACTCTGTTTTCTCCTATACTGATAGATGTATTTGGAACTCTAAATCAAACACGGTTTGTGCTAGCTTCTTGAAACTTGACACAATAAAGCAGTTTCACGTTCTATCTCTATGTTGTGTTTCCTCTTGATGTAGCCCTAAGCAGTGACTGGGGAGAAACACTTTCATTGAAAGGGGTTGCCAAGCTTCCAAAAATTACGAGTCTCCAGAAATCACAGCAACTATTTTTTCACCCAAACTGGATGATACTTTCAGGTAATGATCAGTACACTAAGCCCACTTGGTTCCCCAAATTTCGTTCTTCTATGTTGAAGCGTTCGTTTCCAGTAACAGTTTGAATTTTGGCGTTTCACTCTGTGTTCTCCTATACTGATAGATGTATTTGGAACTCTAAATCAAACACGGTTTGTGCTAGCTTCTTGAAACTTGACACACTAAAGCAGTTTCACGTTCTATCTCTATGTTCTATTTCCTCTTGATGTAGCCCTAAGCAGTGACTGGGGAGAAACACTTTCATTGAAAGGGGTTGCCAAGCTTCCAAAAATTGCGAGTCTCCAGAAATCTCAGCAACTATTTTTTCACCCAAACTGGATGGCTCTTTCAGGTAATGATCAGTACTCTAAGCCCACTTGGTTCCCCAAATTTCGTTCTTCTATGTTGAAGCGTTCGTTTCCAGTAACAGTTTGAATTTTGGCGTTTCACTCTGTTTTCTCCTATACTGATAGATGTATTTGGAACTCTAAATCAAACACGGTTTGTGCTAGCTTCTTGAAACTTGACACACTAAAGCAGTTTCACGTTCTATCTCTATGTTCTGTTTCCTCTTGATGTAGCCCTAAGCAGTGACTGGGGAGAAACACTTTCATTGAAAGGGGTTGCCAAGCTTCCAAAAATTGCGAGTCTCCAGAAATCTCAGCAACTATTTTTTCACCCAAACTGGATGACACTTTCAGGTAATGATCAGTACACTAAGCCCACTTGGTTCCCCAAATTTTGTTCTTCTATGTTGAAGCGTTCGTTTCCAGTAACAGTTTCAATTTTGGTGTTTCACTCTGTTTTCTCCTATATTGGTAGATGTATTTGGAACTCTAAATCAAACACGGTTTGTGCTAGCTTCTTGAAACTTGACACAATAAAGCAGTTTCACGTTCTATTTCTATGTTCTGTTTCCTCTTGATGTAGCCCTAAGCAGTGACTGGGGAGAAACACTTTCATTGAAATTGATTGCCAAGCTTCCAAATATTACGAGTCTCCAGAAATCTCAGCAACTATTTTTTCACCCAAACTGGATGATACTTTCAGGTAATGATCAGTACACTAAGCCCACTTGGTTCCCAAATTTCGTTCTTCTATGTTGAAGCGTTCGTTTCCAGTAACAGTTTGAATTTTGGCGTTTCACTCTGTTTTCTCCTATACTGATAGATGTATTTGGAACTCTAAATCAAACACGGTTTGTGCTAGCTTCTTGAAACTTGACACACTAAAGCAGTTTCACGTTCTATCTCTATGTTCTGTTTCCTCTTGATGTAGTCCTAAGCAGTGACTGGGGAGAAACACTTACATTGAAAAGGGTTGCCAAGCTTCCAAAAATTACGAGTCTCCAGTAATCTCAGCAACTATTTTTTCACCCAAACTGGATGATACTTTCAGGTAATGATCAGTACACTAAGCCCACTTGGTTCCCCAAATTTCGTTCTTCTATGTTGAAGCGTTCGTTTCCAGTAACAGTTTGAATTTTGGCGTTTCACTCTGTTTTCTCCTATTCTGATAGATGTATTTGGAACTCTAAATCAAACACGGTTTGTGCTAGCTTCTTGAAACTTGACACAATAAATCAGTTTCACGTTCTATCTGTATGTTCTATTTCCTCTTGATGTAGCCCTAAGCAGTGACTGGGGAGAAACACTTTCATTGAAAGGGGTTGCCAAGCTTCCAAAAATTGCGAGTCTCCAGAAATCTCAGCAACTATTTTTTCACCCAAACTGGATGACTCTTTCAGGTATTGATCAGTACACTAAGCCCACTTGGTTCCCCAAATTTCGTTCTTCTATGTTGAAGCGTTCGTTTCCAGTAACAGTTTGAATTTTGGCGTTTCACTCTGTTTTCTCCTATACTGATAGATGTATTTGGAACTCTAAATCAAACACGGTTTGTGCTAGCTTCTTGAAACTTGACACACTAAAGCAGTTTCACATTCTATCTCTATGTTCTGTTTCCTCTTGATGTAGCCCTAAGCAGTGACTGGGGAGAAACACTTTCATTGAAAGGGGTTGCCAAGCTTCCAAAAATTGCGAGTCTCCAGAAATCTCAGCAACTATTTTTTCACCCAAACTGGATGACACTTTCAGGTAATGATCAGTACACTAAGCCCACTTGGTTCCCCAAATTTCGTTCTTCTATGTTGAAGCGTTCGTTTCCAGTAACAGTTTGAATTTTGGCATTTCACTCTGTTTTCTCCTATACTGATAGATGTATTTGGAACTCTAAATCAAACACGGTTTGTGCTAGCTTCTTGAAACTTGACACAATAAAGCAGTTTCACGTTCTATCTCTATGTTCTATTTCCTCTTGATGTAGCCCTAAGCAGTGACTGGGGAGAAACACTTTCATTGAAAGGGGTTGCCAAGCTTCCAAAAATTGCGAGTCTCCAGAAATCTCAGCAACTATTTTTTCACCCAAACTGGATGGCTCTTTCAGGTAATGATCAGTACTCTAAGCCCACTTGGTTCCCCAAATTTCGTTCTTCTATGTTGAAGCGTTCGTTTCCAGTAACAGTTTGAATTTTGGCGTTTCACTCTGTTTTCTCCTATACTGATAGATGTATTTGGAACTCTAAATCAAACACGGTTTGTGCTAGCTTCTTGAAACTTGACACACTAAAGCAGTTTCACGTTCTATCTCTATGTTCTGTTTCCTCTTGATGTAGCCCTAAGCAGTGACTGGGGAGAAACACTTTCATTGAAAGGGGTTGCCAAGCTTCCAAAAATTGCGAGTCTCCAGAAATCTCAGCAACTATTTTTTCACCCAAACTGGATGACACTTTCAGGTAATGATCAGTACACTAAGCCCACTTGGTTCCCCAAATTTCGTTCTTCTATATTGAAGCGTTCGTTTCCAGTAACAGTTTGAATTTTGGCGTTTCACTCTGTGTTCTCCTATACTGATAGATGTATTTGGAACTCTAAATCAAACACGGTTTGTGCTAGCTTCTTGAAACTTGACACAATAAAGCAGTTTCACGTTCTATCTCTATGTTCTATTTCCTCTTGATGTAGCCCTAAGCAGTGACTGGGGAGAAACACTTTCATTGAAAGGGGTTGCCAAGCTTCCAAAAATTGCGAGTCTCCAGAAATCTCAGCAACTATTTTTTCACCCAAACTGGATGGCTCTTTCAGGTAATGATCAGTACTCTAAGCCCACTTGGTTCCCCAAATTTCGTTCTTCTATGTTGAAGCGTTCGTTTCCAGTAACAGTTTGAATTTTGGCGTTTCACTCTGTTTTCTCCTATACTGATAGATGTATTTGGAACTCTAAATCAAACACGGTTTGTGCTAGCTTCTTGAAACTTGACACACTAAAGCAGTTTCACGTTCTATCTCTATGTTCTGTTTCCTCTTGATGTAGCCCTAAGCAGTGACTGGGGAGAAACACTTTCATTGAAAGGGGTTGCCAAGCTTCCAAAAATTGCGAGTCTCCAGAAATCTCAGCAACTATTTTTTCACCCAAACTGGATGACACTTTCAGGTAATGATCAGTACACTAAGCCCACTTGGTTCCCCAAATTTCGTTCTTCTATATTGAAGCGTTCGTTTCCAGTAACAGTTTGAATTTTGGCGTTTCACTCTGTTTTCTCCTATACTGATAGATGTATTTGGAACTCTAAATCAAACACGGTTTGTGCTAGCTTCTTGAAACTTGACACAATAAAGCAGTTTCATGTTCTATCTCTATGTTCTGTTTCCTCTTGATGTAGCCCTAAGCAGTGACTGGGGAGAAACACTTTCATTGAAAGGGGTTGCCAAGCTTCCAAAAATTGCGAGTCTCCAGAAATCTCAGCAACTATTTTTTCACCCAAACTGGATGACTCTTTCAGGTAATGATCAGTACACTAAGCCCACTTGGTTCCCCAAATTTCGTTCTTCTATGTTGAAGCGTTCGTTTCCAGTAACAGTTTGAATTTTGGCGTTTCACTCTGTTTTCTCCTATTCTGATAGATGTATTTGGAACTCTAAATCAAACACGGTTTGTGCTAGCTTCTTGAAACTTGACACAATAAATCAGTTTCACGTTCTATCTGTATGTTCTATTTCCTCTTGATGTAGCCCTAAGCAGTGACTGGGGAGAAACACTTTCATTGAAAGGGGTTGCCAAGCTTCCAAAAATTGCGAGTCTCCAGAAATCTCAGCAACTATTTTTTCACCCAAACTGGATGACACTTTCAGGTAATGATCAGTACACTAAGCCCACTTGGTTCCCCAAATTTCGTTCTTCTATGTTGAAGCGTTCGTTTCCAGTAACAGTTTGAATTTTGGCGTTTCACTCTGTTTTCTCCTATACTGATAGATGTATTTGGAACTCTAAATCAAACACGGTTTGTGCTAGCTTCTTGAAACTTGACACACTAAAGCAGTTTCACGTTCTATCTCTATGTTCTGTTTCCTCTTGATGTAGCCCTAAGCAGTGACTGGGGAGAAACACTTTCATTGAAAGGGGTTGCCAAGCTTCCAAAAATTGCGAGTCTCCAGAAATCTCAGCAACGATTTTTTCACCCAAACTGGATGACACTTTCAGGTAATGATCAGTACACTAAGCCCACTTGGTTCCCCAAATTTCGTTCTTCTATGTTGAAGCGTTCGTTTCCAGTAACAGTTTGAATTTTGGCGTTTCACTCTGTTTTCTCCTATACTGATAGATGTATTTGGAACTCTAAATCAAACACGGTTTGTGCTAGCTTCTTGAAACTTGACACAATAAAGCAGTTTCACGTTCTATCTCTATGTTCTGTTTCCTCTTGATGTAGCCCTAAGCAGTGACTGGGGAGAAACACTTTCATTGAAAGGGGTTGCCAAGCTTCCAAAAATTACGAGTCTCCAGAAATCACAGCAACTATTTTTTCACCCAAACTGGATGATACTTTCAGGTAATGATCAGTACACTAAGCCCACTTGGTTCCCCAAATTTCGTTCTTCTATGTTGAAGCGTTCGTTTCCAGTAACAGTTTGAATTTTGGCGTTTCACTCTGTGTTCTCCTATACTGATAGATGTATTTGGAACTCTAAATCAAACACGGTTTGTGCTAGCTTCTTGAAACTTGACACACTAAAGCAGTTTCACGTTCTATCTCTATGTTCTATTTCCTCTTGATGTAGCCCTAAGCAGTGACTGGGGAGAAACACTTTCATTGAAAGGGGTTGCCAAGCTTCCAAAAATTGCGAGTCTCCAGAAATCTCAGCAACTATTTTTTCACCCAAACTGGATGGCTCTTTCAGGTAATGATCAGTACTCTAAGCCCACTTGGTTCCCCAAATTTCGTTCTTCTATGTTGAAGCGTTCGTTTCCAGTAACAGTTTGAATTTTGGCGTTTCACTCTGTTTTCTCCTATACTGATAGATGTATTTGGAACTCTAAATCAAACACGGTTTGTGCTAGCTTCTTGAAACTTGACACACTAAAGCAGTTTCACGTTCTATCTCTATGTTCTGTTTCCTCTTGATGTAGCCCTAAGCAGTGACTGGGGAGAAACACTTTCATTGAAAGGGGTTGCCAAGCTTCCAAAAATTGCGAGTCTCCAGAAATCTCAGCAACTATTTTTTCACCCAAACTGGATGACACTTTCAGGTAATGATCAGTACACTAAGCCCACTTGGTTCCCCAAATTTTGTTCTTCTATGTTGAAGCGTTCGTTTCCAGTAACAGTTTCAATTTTGGTGTTTCACTCTGTTTTCTCCTATATTGGTAGATGTATTTGGAACTCTAAATCAAACACGGTTTGTGCTAGCTTCTTGAAACTTGACACAATAAAGCAGTTTCACGTTCTATTTCTATGTTCTGTTTCCTCTTGATGTAGCCCTAAGCAGTGACTGGGGAGAAACACTTTCATTGAAAGGGGTTGCCAAGCTTCCAAATATTACGAGTCTCCAGAAATCTCAGCAACTATTTTTTCACCCAAACTGGATGATACTTTCAGGTAATGATCAGTACACTAAGCCCACTTGGTTCCCCAAATTTCGTTCTTCTATGTTGAAGCGTTCGTTTCCAGTAACAGTTTGAATTTTCGCGTTTCACTCTGTTTTCTCCTATACTGATAGATGTA
Source organism: Spermophilus citellus (assembly GCF_964194105.1). Lineage (NCBI taxonomy): Eukaryota > Metazoa > Chordata > Mammalia > Rodentia > Sciuridae > Spermophilus > Spermophilus citellus. The sequence continues at coordinate 77,170 of NW_027672842.1, forward strand.
TTTGGAACTCTAAATCAAACACGGTTTGTGCTAGCTTCTTGAAACTTGACACACTAAAGCAGTTTCACGTTCTATCTCTATGTTCTGTTTCCTCTTGATGTAGTCCTAAGCAGTGACTGGGGAGAAACACTTACATTGAAAAGGGTTGCCAAGCTTCCAAAAATTACGAGTCTCCAGAAATCTCAGCAACTATTTTTTCACCCAAACTGGATGATACTTTCAGGTAATGATCAGTACTCTAAGCCCACTTGGTTCCCCAAATTTAGTTCTTCTATGTTGAAGCGTTCGTTTCCAGTAACAGTTTGAATTTTGGCGTTTCACTCTGTTTTCTCCTATACTGATAGATGTATTTGGAACTCTAAATCAAACACGGTTTGTGCTAGCTTCTTGAAACTTGACACAATAAAGCAGTTTCACGTTCTATCTCTATGTTCTGTTTCCTCTTGATGTAGCCCTAAGCAGTGACTGGGGAGTAACACTTTCATTGAAAGGGGTTGCCAAGCTTCCAAAAATTGCGAGTCTCCAGAAATCTCAGAAAAGATTTTTTCACCCAAACTGGATGACACTTTCAGGTAATGATCAGTACACTAAGACCACTTGGTTCCCCAAATTTCGTTCTTCTATGTTGAAGCGTTCGTTTCCAGTAACAGTTTGAATTTTGGCGTTTCACTCTGTTTTCTCCTATACTGATAGATGTATTTGGAACTCTAAATCAAACACGGTTTGTGCTAGCTTCTTGAAACTTGACACAATAAAGCAGTTTCACGTTCTATCTCTATGTTCTGTTTCCTCTTGATGTAGCCCTAAGCAGTGACTGCGGAGAAACACTTTCATTGAAAGGGGTTGCCAAGCTTCCAAAAATTACGAGTCTCCAGAAATCACAGCAACTATTTTTTCACCCAAACTGGATGATACTTTCAGGTAATGATCAGTACACTAAGCCCACTTGGTTCCCCAAATTTTGTTCTTCTATGTTGAAGCGTTCGTTTCCAGTAACAGTTTCAATTTTGGTGTTTCACTCTGTGTTCTCCTATATTGGTAGATGTATTTGGAACTCTAAATCAAACACGGTTTGTGCTAGCTTCTTGAAACTTGACACAATAAAGCAGTTTCACGTTCTATTTCTATGTTCTGTTTCCTCTTGATGTAGCCCTAAGCAGTGACTGGGGAGAAACACTTTCATTGAAAGGGGTTGCCAAGCTTCCAAATATTACGAGTCTCCAGAAATCTCAGCAACTATTTTTTCACCCAAACTGGATGATACTTTCAGGTAATGATCAGTACACTAAGCCCACTTGGTTCCCCAAATTTCGTTCTTCTATGTTGAAGCGTTCGTTTCCAGTAACAGTTTGAATTTTCGCGTTTCACTCTGTTTTCTCCTATACTGATAGATGTATTTGGAACTCTAAATCAAACACGGTTTGTGCTAGCTTCTTGAAACTTGACACACTAAAGCAGTTTCACGTTCTATCTCTATGTTCTGTTTCCTCTTGATGTAGTCCTAAGCAGTGACTGGGGAGAAACACTTACATTGAAAAGGGTTGCCAAGCTTCCAAAAATTACGAGTCTCCAGAAATCTCAGCAACTATTTTTTCACCCAAACTGGATGATACTTTCAGGTAATGATCAGTACTCTAAGCCCACTTGGTTCCCCAAATTTAGTTCTTCTATGTTGAAGCGTTCGTTTCCAGTAACAGTTTGAATTTTGGCGTTTCACTCTGTTTTCTCCTATACTGATAGATGTATTTGGAACTCTAAATCAAACACGGTTTGTGCTAGCTTCTTGAAACTTGACACAATAAAGCAGTTTCACGTTCTATCTCTATGTTCTGTTTCCTCTTGATGTAGCCCTAAGCAGTGACTGGGGAGTAACACTTTCATTGAAAGGGGTTGCCAAGCTTCCAAAAATTGCGAGTCTCCAGAAATCTCAGAAAAGATTTTTTCACCCAAACTGGATGACACTTTCAGGTAATGATCAGTACACTAAGCCCACTTGGTTCCCCAAATTTCGTTCTTCTATGTTGAAGCGTTCGTTTCCAGTAACAGTTTGAATTTTGGCGTTTCACTCTGTTTTCTCCTATACTGATAGATGTATTTGGAACTCTAAATCAAACACGGTTTGTGCTAGCTTCTTGAAACTTGACACAATAAAGCAGTTTCACGTTCTATCTCTATGTTCTGTTTCCTCTTGATGTAGTCCTAAGCAGTGTCTGGGGAGAAACACTTACATTGAAAAGGGTTGCCAAGCTTCCAAAAATTACGAGTCTCCAGTAATCTCAGCAACTATTTTTTCACCCAAACTGGATGATACTTTCAGGTAATGATCAGTACACTAAGCCCACTTGGTTCCCCAAATTTCGATCTTCTATGTTGAAGCGTTCGTTTCCAGTAACAGTTTGAATTTTGGCGTTTCACTCTGTTTTCTCCTATTCTGATAGATGTATTTGGAACTCTAAATCAAACACGGTTTGTGCTAGCTTCTTGAAACTTGACACAATAAATCAGTTTCACGTTCTATCTGTATGTTCTATTTCCTCTTGATGTAGCCCTAAGCAGTGACTGGGGAGAAACACTTTCATTGAAAGGGGTTGCCAAGCTTCCAAAAATTGCGAGTCTCCAGAAATCTCAGCAACTATTTTTTCACCCAAACTGGATGACTCTTTCAGGTATTGATCAGTACACTAAGCCCACTTGGTTCCCCAAATTTCGTTCTTCTATGTTGAAGCGTTCGTTTCCAGTAACAGTTTGAATTTTGGCGTTTCACTCTGTTTTCTCCTATACTGATAGATGTATTTGGAACTCTAAATCAAACACGGTTTGTGCTAGCTTCTTGAAACTTGACACACTAAAGCAGTTTCACATTCTATCTCTATGTTCTGTTTCCTCTTGATGTAGACCTAAGCAGTGACTGGGGAGAAACACTTTCATTGAAAGGGGTTGCCAAGCTTCCAAAAATTGCGAGTCTTCAGAAATCTCAGCAACTATTTTTTCACGCAAACTGGATGACACTTTCAGGTAATGATCAGTACACTAAGCCCACTTGGTTCCCCAAATTTCGTTCTTCTATGTTGAAGCGTTCGTTTCCAGTAACAGTTTGAATTTTGGCATTTCACTCTGTTTTCTCCTATACTGATAGATGTATTTGGAACTCTAAATCAAACACGGTTTGTGCTAGCTTCTTGAAACTTGACACAATAAAGCAGTTTCACGTTCTATCTCTATGTTCTATTTCCTCTTGATGTAGCCCTAAGCAGTGACTGGGGAGAAACACTTTCATTGAAAGGGGTTGCCAAGCTTCCAAAAATTGCGAGTCTCCAGAAATCTCAGCAACTATTTTTTCACCCAAACTGGATGGCTCTTTCAGGTAATGATCAGTACTCTAAGCCCACTTGGTTCCCCAAATTTCGTTCTTCTATGTTGAAGCGTTCGTTTCCAGTAACAGTTTGAATTTTGGCGTTTCACTCTGTTTTCTCCTATACTGATAGATGTATTTGGAACTCTAAATCAAACACGGTTTGTGCTAGCTTCTTGAAACTTGACACACTAAAGCAGTTTCACGTTCTATCTCTATGTTCTGTTTCCTCTTGATGTAGCCCTAAGCAGTGACTGGGGAGAAACACTTTCATTGAAAGGGGTTGCCAAGCTTCCAAAAATTGCGAGTCTCCAGAAATCTCAGCAACTATTTTTTCACCCAAACTGGATGACACTTTCAGGTAATGATCAGTACACTAAGCCCACTTGGTTCCCCAAATTTCGTTCTTCTATATTGAAGCGTTCGTTTCCAGTAACAGTTTGAATTTTGGCGTTTCACTCTGTTTTCTCCTATACTGATAGATGTATTTGGAACTCTAAATCAAACACGGTTTGTGCTAGCTTCTTGAAACTTGACACAATAAAGCAGTTTCATGTTCTATCTCTATGTTCTGTTTCCTCTTGATGTAGCCCTAAGCAGTGACTGGGGAGAAACACTTTCATTGAAAGGGGTTGCCAAGCTTCCAAAAATTGCGAGTCTCCAGAAATCTCAGCAACTATTTTTTCACCCAAACTGGATGACTCTTTCAGGTAATGATCAGTACACTAAGCCCACTTGGTTCCCCAAATTTCGTTCTTCTATGTTGAAGCGTTCGTTTCCAGTAACAGTTTGAATTTTGGCGTTTCACTCTGTTTTCTCCTATTCTGATAGATGTATTTGGAACTCTAAATCAAACACGGTTTGTGCTAGCTTCTTGAAACTTGACACAATAAATCAGTTTCACGTTCTATCTGTATGTTCTATTTCCTCTTGATGTAGCCCTAAGCAGTGACTGGGGAGAAACACTTTCATTGAAAGGGGTTGCCAAGCTTCCAAAAATTGCGAGTCTCCAGAAATCTCAGCAACTATTTTTTCACCCAAACTGGATGACACTTTCAGGTAATGATCAGTACACTAAGCCCACTTGGTTCCCCAAATTTCGTTCTTCTATGTTGAAGCGTTCGTTTCCAGTAACAGTTTGAATTTTGGCGTTTCACTCTGTTTTCTCCTATACTGATAGATGTATTTGGAACTCTAAATCAAACACGGTTTGTGCTAGCTTCTTGAAACTTGACACACTAAAGCAGTTTCACGTTCTATCTCTATGTTCTGTTTCCTCTTGATGTAGCCCTAAGCAGTGACTGGGGAGAAACACTTTCATTGAAAGGGGTTGCCAAGCTTCCAAAAATTGCGAGTCTCCAGAAATCTCAGCAACGATTTTTTCACCCAAACTGGATGACACTTTCAGGTAATGATCAGTACACTAAGCCCACTTGGTTCCCCAAATTTCGTTCTTCTATGTTGAAGCGTTCGTTTCCAGTAACAGTTTGAATTTTGGCGTTTCACTCTGTTTTCTCCTATACTGATAGATGTATTTGGAACTCTAAATCAAACACGGTTTGTGCTAGCTTCTTGAAACTTGACACAATAAAGCAGTTTCACGTTCTATCTCTATGTTCTGTTTCCTCTTGATGTAGCCCTAAGCAGTGACTGGGGAGAAACACTTTCATTGAAAGGGGTTGCCAAGCTTCCAAAAATTACGAGTCTCCAGAAATCACAGCAACTATTTTTTCACCCAAACTGGATGATACTTTCAGGTAATGATCAGTACACTAAGCCCACTTGGTTCCCCAAATTTCGTTCTTCTATGTTGAAGCGTTCGTTTCCAGTAACAGTTTGAATTTTGGCGTTTCACTCTGTGTTCTCCTATACTGATAGATGTATTTGGAACTCTAAATCAAACACGGTTTGTGCTAGCTTCTTGAAACTTGACACACTAAAGCAGTTTCACGTTCTATCTCTATGTTCTATTTCCTCTTGATGTAGCCCTAAGCAGTGACTGGGGAGAAACACTTTCATTGAAAGGGGTTGCCAAGCTTCCAAAAATTGCGAGTCTCCAGAAATCTCAGCAACTATTTTTTCACCCAAACTGGATGGCTCTTTCAGGTAATGATCAGTACTCTAAGCCCACTTGGTTCCCCAAATTTCGTTCTTCTATGTTGAAGCGTTCGTTTCCAGTAACAGTTTGAATTTTGGCGTTTCACTCTGTTTTCTCCTATACTGATAGATGTATTTGGAACTCTAAATCAAACACGGTTTGTGCTAGCTTCTTGAAACTTGACACACTAAAGCAGTTTCACGTTCTATCTCTATGTTCTCTTTCCTCTTGATGTAGCCCTAAGCAGTGACTGGGGAGAAACACTTTCATTGAAAGGGGTTGCCAAGCTTCCAAAAATTGCGAGTCTCCAGAAATCTCAGCAACTATTTTTTCACCCAAACTGGATGACACTTTCAGGTAATGATCAGTACACTAAGCCCACTTGGTTCCCCAAATTTTGTTCTTCTATGTTGAAGCGTTCGTTTCCAGTAACAGTTTCAATTTTGGTGTTTCACTCTGTTTTCTCCTATATTGGTAGATGTATTTGGAACTCTAAATCAAACACGGTTTGTGCTAGCTTCTTGAAACTTGACACAATAAAGCAGTTTCACGTTCTATTTCTATGTTCTGTTTCCTCTTGATGTAGCCCTAAGCAGTGACTGGGGAGAAACACTTTCATTGAAAGGGGTTGCCAAGCTTCCAAATATTACGAGTCTCCAGAAATCTCAGCAACTATTTTTTCACCCAAACTGGATGATACTTTCAGGTAATGATCAGTACACTAAGCCCACTTGGTTCCCCAAATTTCGTTCTTCTATGTTGAAGCGTTCGTTTCCAGTAACAGTTTGAATTTTCGCGTTTCACTCTGTTTTCTCCTATACTGATAGATGTATTTGGAACTCTAAATCAAACACGGTTTGTGCTAGCTTCTTGAAACTTGACACACTAAAGCAGTTTCACGTTCTATCTCTATGTTCTGTTTCCTCTTGATGTAGTCCTAAGCAGTGACTGGGGAGAAACACTTACATTGAAAAGGGTTGCCAAGCTTCCAAAAATTACGAGTCTCCAGAAATCTCAGCAACTATTTTTTCACCCAAACTGGATGATACTTTCAGGTAATGATCAGTACTCTAAGCCCACTTGGTTCCCCAAATTTAGTTCTTCTATGTTGAAGCGTTCGTTTCCAGTAACAGTTTGAATTTTGGCGTTTCACTCTGTTTTCTCCTATACTGATAGATGTATTTGGAACTCTAAATCAAACACAGTTTGTGCTAGCTTCTTGAAACTTGACACAATAAAGCAGTTTCACGTTCTATCTCTATGTTCTGTTTCCTCTTGATGTAGCCCTAAGCAGTGACTGGGGAGTAACACTTTCATTGAAAGGGGTTGCCAAGCTTCCAAAAATTGCGAGTCTCCAGAAATCTCAGAAAAGATTTTTTCACCCAAACTGGATGACACTTTCAGGTAATGATCAGTACACTAAGCCCACTTGGTTCCCCAAATTTCGTTCTTCTATGTTGAAGCGTTCGTTTCCAGTAACAGTTTGAATTTTGGCGTTTCACTCTGTTTTCTCCTATACTGATAGATGTATTTGGAACTCTAAATCAAACACGGTTTGTGCTAGCTTCTTGAAACTTGACACAATAAAGCAGTTTCACGTTCTATCTCTATGTTCTGTTTCCTCTTGATGTAGCCCTAAGCAGTGACTGCGGAGAAACACTTTCATTGAAAGGGGTTGCCAAGCTTCCAAAAATTACGAGTCTCCAGAAATCACAGCAACTATTTTTTCACCCAAACTGGATGATACTTTCAGGTAATGATCAGTACACTAAGCCCACTTGGTTCCCCAAATTTCGTTCTTCTATGTTGAAGCGTTCGTTTCCAGTAACAGTTTGAATTTTGGCGTTTCACTCTGTGTTCTCCTATACTGATAGATGTATTTGGAACTCTAAATCAAACACGGTTTGTGCTAGCTTCTTGAAACTTGACACACTAAAGCAGTTTCACGTTCTATCTCTATGTTCTATTTCCTCTTGATGTAGCCCTAAGCAGTGACTGGGGAGAAACACTTTCATTGAAAGGGGTTGCCAAGCTTCCAAATATTACGAGTCTCCAGAAATCTCAGCAACTATTTTTTCACCCAAACTGGATGATACTTTCAGGTAATGATCAGTACACTAAGCCCACTTGGTTCCCCAAATTTCGTTCTTCTATGTTGAAGCGTTCGTTTCCAGTAACAGTTTGAATTTTCGCGTTTCACTCTGTTTTCTCCTATACTGATAGATGTATTTGGAACTCTAAATCAAACACGGTTTGTGCTAGCTTCTTGAAACTTGACACACTAAAGCAGTTTCACGTTCTATCTCTATGTTCTGTTTCCTCTTGATGTAGTCCTAAGCAGTGACTGGGGAGAAACACTTACATTGAAAAGGGTTGCCAAGCTTCCAAAAATTACGAGTCTCCAGAAATCTCAGCAACTATTTTTTCACCCAAACTGGATGATACTTTCAGGTAATGATCAGTACTCTAAGCCCACTTGGTTCCCCAAATTTAGTTCTTCTATGTTGAAGCGTTCGTTTCCAGTAACAGTTTGAATTTTGGCGTTTCACTCTGTTTTCTCCTATACTGATAGATGTATTTGGAACTCTAAATCAAACACGGTTTGTGCTAGCTTCTTGAAACTTGACACAATAAAGCAGTTTCACGTTCTATCTCTATGTTCTGTTTCCTCTTGATGTAGCCCTAAGCAGTGACTGGGGAGTAACACTTTCATTGAAAGGGGTTGCCAAGCTTCCAAAAATTGCGAGTCTCCAGAAATCTCAGAAAAGATTTTTTCACCCAAACAGGATGACACTTTCAGGTAATGATCAGTACACTAAGCCCACTTGGTTCCCCAAATTTCGTTCTTCTATGTTGAAGCGTTCGTTTCCAGTAACAGTTTGAATTTTGGCGTTTCACTCTGTTTTCTCCTATACTGATAGATGTATTTGGAACTCTAAATCAAACACGGTTTGTGCTAGCTTCTTGAAACTTGACACAATAAAGCAGTTTCACGTTCTATCTCTATGTTCTGTTTCCTCTTGATGTAGTCCTAAGCAGTGTCTGGGGAGAAACACTTACATTGAAAAGGGTTGCCAAGCTTCCAAAAATTACGAGTCTCCAGTAATCTCAGCAACTATTTTTTCACCCAAACTGGATGATACTTTCAGGTAATGATCAGTACACTAAGCCCACTTGGTTCCCCAAATTTCGATCTTCTATGTTGAAGCGTTCGTTTCCAGTAACAGTTTGAATTTTGGCGTTTCACTCTGTTTTCTCCTATTCTGATAGATGTATTTGGAACTCTAAATCAAACACGGTTTGTGCTAGCTTCTTGAAACTTGACACAATAAATCAGTTTCACGTTCTATCTGTATGTTCTATTTCCTCTTGATGTAGCCCTAAGCAGTGACTGGGGAGAAACACTTTCATTGAAAGGGGTTGCCAAGCTTCCAAAAATTGCGAGTCTCCAGAAATCTCAGCAACTATTTTTTCACCCAAACTGGATGACTCTTTCAGGTATTGATCAGTACACTAAGCCCACTTGGTTCCCCAAATTTCGTTCTTCTATGTTGAAGCGTTCGTTTCCAGTAACAGTTTGAATTTTGGCGTTTCACTCTGTTTTCTCCTATACTGATAGATGTATTTGGAACTCTAAATCAAACACGGTTTGTGCTAGCTTCTTGAAACTTGACACACTAAAGCAGTTTCACATTCTATCTCTATGTTCTGTTTCCTCTTGATGTAGCCCTAAGCAGTGACTGGGGAGAAACACTTTCATTGAAAGGGGTTGCCAAGCTTCCAAAAATTGCGAGTCTTCAGAAATCTCAGCAACTATTTTTTCACCCAAACTGGATGACACTTTCAGGTAATGATCAGTACACTAAGCCCACTTGGTTCCCCAAATTTCGTTCTTCTATGTTGAAGCGTTCGTTTCCAGTAACAGTTTGAATTTTGGCATTTCACTCTGTTTTCTCCTATACTGATAGATGTATTTGGAACTCTAAATCAAACACGGTTTGTGCTAGCTTCTTGAAACTTGACACAATAAAGCAGTTTCACGTTCTATCTCTATGTTCTATTTCCTCTTGATGTAGCCCTAAGCAGTGACTGGGGAGAAACACTTTCATTGAAAGGGGTTGCCAAGCTTCCAAAAATTGCGAGTCTCCAGAAATCTCAGCAACTATTTTTTCACCCAAACTGGATGGCTCTTTCAGGTAATGATCAGTACTCTAAGCCCACTTGGTTCCCCAAATTTCGTTCTTCTATGTTGAAGCGTTCGTTTCCAGTAACAGTTTGAATTTTGGCGTTTCACTCTGTTTTCTCCTATACTGATAGATGTATTTGGAACTCTAAATCAAACACGGTTTGTGCTAGCTTCTTGAAACTTGACACACTAAAGCAGTTTCACGTTCTATCTCTATGTTCTGTTTCCTCTTGATGTAGCCCTAAGCAGTGACTGGGGAGAAACACTTTCATTGAAAGGGGTTGCCAAGCTTCCAAAAATTGCGAGTCTCCAGAAATCTCAGCAACTATTTTTTCACCCAAACTGGATGACACTTTCAGGTAATGATCAGTACACTAAGCCCACTTGGTTCCCCAAATTTCGTTCTTCTATATTGAAGCGTTCGTTTCCAGTAACAGTTTGAATTTTGGCGTTTCACTCTGTTTTCTCCTATACTGATAGATGTATTTGGAACTCTAAATCAAACACGGTTTGTGCTAGCTTCTTGAAACTTGACACAATAAAGCAGTTTCATGTTCTATCTCTATGTTCTGTTTCCTCTTGATGTAGCCCTAAGCAGTGACTGGGGAGAAACACTTTCATTGAAAGGGGTTGCCAAGCTTCCAAAAATTGCGAGTCTCCAGAAATCTCAGAAACGATTTTTTCACCCAAACTGGATGACACTTTCAGGTAATGATCAGTACACTAAGCCCACTTGGTTCCCCAAATTTCGTTGTTTTATGTTGAAGCGTTGGTTTCCAGTAACAGTTTGAATTTTGGCGTTTCACTCTGTTTTCTCCTATACTGATAGATGTATTTGGAACTCTAAATCAAACACGGTTTGTGCTAGCTTCTTGAAACTTGACACAATAAAGCAGTTTCACGTTCTATCTCTATGTTCTGTTTCCTCTTGATGTAGCCCTAAGCAGTGACTGGGGAGAAACACTTTCATTGAAAGGGGTTGCCAAGCTTCCAAAAATTACGAGTCTCCAGAAATCACAGCAACTATTTTTTCACCCAAACTGGATGATACTTTCAGGTAATGATCAGTACACTAAGCCCACTTGGTTCCCCAAATTTCGTTCTTCTATGTTGAAGCGTTCGTTTCCAGTAACAGTTTGAATTTTGGCGTTTCACTCTGTGTTCTCCTATACTGATAGATGTATTTGGAACTCTAAATCAAACACGGTTTGTGCTAGCTTCTTGAAACTTGACACAATAAAGCAGTTTCACGTTCTATATCTATGTTCTATTTCCTCTTGATGTAGCCCTAAGCAGTGACTGGGGAGAAACACTTTCATTGAAAGGGGTTGCCAAGCTTCCAAAAATTGCGAGTCTCCAGAAATCTCAGCAACTATTTTTTCACCCAAACTGGATGGCTCTTTCAGGTAATGATCAGTACTCTAAGCCCACTTGGTTCCCCAAATTTCGTTCTTCTATGTTGAAGCGTTCGTTTCCAGTAACAGTTTGAATTTTGGCGTTTCACTCTGTTTTCTCCTATACTGATAGATGTATTTGGAACTCTAAATCAAACACGGTTTGTGCTAGCTTCTTGAAACTTGACACACTAAAGCAGTTTCACGTTCTATCTCTATGTTCTGTTTCCTCTTGATGTAGCCCTAAGCAGTGACTGGGGAGAAACACTTTCATTGAAAGGGGTTGCCAAGCTTCCAAAAATTGCGAGTCTCCAGAAATCTCAGCAACTATTTTTTCACCCAAACTGGATGACACTTTCAGGTAATGATCAGTACACTAAGCCCACTTGGTTCCCCAAATTTCGTTCTTCTATATTGAAGCGTTCGTTTCCAGTAACAGTTTGAATTTTGGCGTTTCACTCTGTTTTCTCCTATACTGATAGATGTATTTGGAACTCTAAATCAAACACGGTTTGTGCTAGCTTCTTGAAACTTGACACAATAAAGCAGTTTCATGTTCTATCTCTATGTTCTGTTTCCTCTCGATGTAGCCCTAAGCAGTGACTGGGGAGAAACACTTTCATTGAAAGGGGTTGCCAAGCTTCCAAATATTACGAGTCTCCAGAAATCTCAGCAACTATTTTTTCAACCAAACTGGATGATACTTTCAGGTAATGATCAGTACACTAAGCCCACTTGGTTCCCCAAATTTCGTTCTTCTATGTTGAAGCATTCGTTTCCAGTAACAGTTTGAATTTTGGCGTTTCACTCTGTTTTCTCCTATACTGATAGATGTATTTGGAACTCTAAATCAAACACGGTTTGTGCTAGCTTCTTGAAACTTGACACACTAAAGCAGTTTCACGTTCTATCTCTATGTTCTGTTTCCTCTTGATGTAGTCCTAAGCAGTGACTGGGGAGAAACACTTACATTGAAAAGGGTTGCCAAGCTTCCAAAAATTACGAGTCTCCAGTAATCTCAGCAACTATTTTTTCACCCAAACTGGATGATACTTTCAGGTAATGATCAGTACACTAAGCCCACTTGGTTCCCCAAATTTCGTTCTTCTATGTTGAAGCGTTCGTTTCCAGTAACAGTTTGAATTTTGGCGTTTCACTCTGTTTTCTCCTATTCTGATAGATGTATTTGGAACTCTAAATCAAACACGGTTTGTGCTAGCTTCTTGAAACTTGACACAATAAATCAGTTTCACGTTCTATCTGTATGTTCTATTTCCTCTTGATGTAGCCCTAAGCAGTGACTGGGGAGAAACACTTTCATTGAAAGGGGTTGCCAAGCTTCCAAAAATTGCGAGTCTCCAGAAATCTCAGCAACTATTTTTTCACCCAAACTGGATGACTCTTTCAGGTATTGATCAGTACACTAAGCCCACTTGATTCCCCAAATTTCGTTCTTCTATGTTGAAGCGTTCGTTTCCAGTAACAGTTTGAATTTTGGCGTTTCACTCTGTTTTCTCCTATACTGATAGATGTATTTGGAACTCTAAATCAAACACGGTTTGTGCTAGCTTCTTGAAACTTGACACACTAAAGCAGTTTCACATTCTATCTCTATGTTCTGTTTCCTCTTGATGTAGCCCTAAGCAGTGACTGGGGAGAAACACTTTCATTGAAAGGGGTTGCCAAGCTTCCAAAAATTGCGAGTCTCCAGAAATCTCAGCAACTATTTTTTCACCCAAACTGGATGACACTTTCAGGTAATGATCAGTACACTAAGCCCACTTGGTTCCCCAAATTTCGTTCTTCTATGTTGAAGCGTTCGTTTCCAGTAACAGTTTGAATTTTGGCGTTTCACTCTGTTTTCTCCTATACTGATAGATGTATTTGGAACTCTAAATCAAACACGGTTTGTGCTAGCTTCTTGAAACTTGACACACTAAAGCAGTTTCACGTTCTATCTCTATGTTCTGTTTCCTCTTGATGTAGCCCTAAGCAGTGACTGGGGAGAAACACTTTCATTGAAAGGGGTTGCCAAGCTTCCAAAAATTGCGAGTCTCCAGAAATCTCAGCAACGATTTTTTCACCCAAACTGGATGACACTTTCAGGTAATGATCAGTACACTAAGCCCACTTGGTTCCCCAAATTTCGTTCTTCTATGTTGAAGCGTTCGTTTCCAGTAACAGTTTGAATTTTGGCGTTTCACTCTGTTTTCTCCTATACTGATAGATGTATTTGGAACTCTAAATCAAACACGGTTTGTGCTAGCTTCTTGAAACTTGACACAATAAAGCAGTTTCACGTTCTATCTCTATGTTCTGTTTCCTCTTGATGTAGCCCTAAGCAGTGACTGGGGAGAAACACTTTCATTGAAAGGGGTTGCCAAGCTTCCAAAAATTACGAGTCTCCAGAAATCACAGCAACTATTTTTTCACCCAAACTGGATGATACTTTCAGGTAATGATCAGTACACTAAGCCCACTTGGTTCCCCAAATTTCGTTCTTCTATGTTGAAGCGTTCGTTTCCAGTAACAGTTTGAATTTTGGCGTTTCACTCTGTGTTCTCCTATACTGATAGATGTATTTGGAACTCTAAATCAAACACGGTTTGTGCTAGCTTCTTGAAACTTGACACACTAAAGCAGTTTCACGTTCTATCTCTATGTTCTATTTCCTCTTGATGTAGCCCTAAGCAGTGACTGGGGAGAAACACTTTCATTGAAAGGGGTTGCCAAGCTTCCAAAAATTGCGAGTCTCCAGAAATCTCAGCAACTATTTTTTCACCCAAACTGGATGGCTCTTT
>NW_027672841.1:0-74000 GCF_964194105.1 Spermophilus citellus
CAAAATTCAAGAAGCTAGCAAAAACCGTGTTTGTTTTAGAGTTCCAAATACATCTATCAATATAGGAGAAAACAGAGTGAAATGCCAGAATGGAAACTCTTACTGGAAACGAACGCTTCAACATAGAAGAACGAAATTTGGAGATCCAAGTGGGCTTAGTGTACTGATCATTACCTGAAAGTATCATCCAGTTTGGGTGAAAAAATATTTGCTGAGATTTCTGGAGACTCGTAATTTTTGGAAGCTTGCAACCCCTTTCAATGAAAGTGTTTCTGGCCAGTCACTGCTTAAAGCTACATGAAAAGGAAACAAAACGTAGAGTTAGAATCTGAAACTGCTTTACTGTGTCAAGTTTCAAGAAGCTAGCACAAACCGTGTTTGATTTAGAGTTCCAAATACATCTATCAATATAGGAGAAAACAGAGTGAAACGCCCAAATTCAAACTGTTACTGGAAACGAACGCTTCAACATAGAAGAACGAAATTTGGGGAACCAAGTGGGCTTAGTGTACTGATCATTACCTGAAAGTATCATCCAGTTTGGGTGAAAAAATATTTGCTGAGATTTCTGGAGACTCGTAATTTTTGGAAGCTTGCAACCCCTTTCAATGAAAGTGTTTCTCGCCAGTCACTGCTTAAAGGTACATGAAAAGAAAACAAAACATAGAGTTAGAATCTGAAACTGCTTTACTGTGTCAAATTTCAAGAAGCTAGCACAAACCGTGTTTGATTTAGAGTTCCAAATACATCTATCAATAAAGGAGAAAACAGAATGAAATGCCAGAATGGAAACTGTTACTGGAAACGAACGCTTCAACATAGAAGAACGAAATTTGGAGATCCAAGTGGGCTTAGTGTACTGATCATTACCTTAAAGTATCATCCAGTTTGGGTGAAAAAATATTTGCTGAGATTTCTGGAGACTCGTAATTTTTGGAAGCTTGCAACCCCTTTCAATGAAAGTGTTTCTCGCCAGTCACTGCTTAAAGCTACATGAAAAGGAAACAAAACGTAGAGTTAGAATCTGAAACTGCTTTACTGTGTCAAGTTTCAAGAAGCTAGCACAAACCGTGTTTGATTTAGAGTTCCAAATACATCTATCAATATAGGAGAAAACAGAGTGAAACGACAAAATTCAAACTGTTACTGGAAACGAACGCTTCAACATAGAAGAACGAAATTTGGGGAACCAAGTGGGCTTAGTGTACTGATCATTACCTGAAAGTATCATCCGGTTTGGGTGAAAAATATTTGCTGAGATTTCTGGAGACTCGTAATTTTTGGAAGCTTGCAACCCCTTTCAATGAAAGTGTTTCTCGCCAGTCACTGCTTAGGGCTACATGAAAAGGAAACAAAACATAGAGTTAGAATGTGAAACTGCTTTACTGTGTCAAGTTTCAAAAAGCTAGCACAAACCGTGTTTGATTTAGAGTTCCAAATACATCTATCAATATAGGAGAAAACAGAGTGAAACGCCAAAATTCAAACTGTTACTGGAAACGAACGCTTCAACATAGAAGAACGAAATTTGGGGAACCAAGTGGGCTTAGTGTACTGATCATTACCTGAAAGTATCATCCAGTTTGGGTGAAAAAATATTTGCTGAGATTTCTGGAGACTCGTAATTTTTGGAAGCTTGCAACCCCTTTCAATGAAAGTGTTTCTCGCCAGTCACTGCTTAAAGGTACATGAAAAGGAAACAAAACATAGAGTTAGAATCTGAAACTGCTTTACTGTGTCAAATTTCAAGAAGCTAGCACAAACCGTGTTTGATTTAGAGTTCCAAATACATCTATCAATAAAGGAGAAAACAGAGTGAAATGCCAGAATGGAAACTGTTACTGGAAACGAACGCTTCAACATAGAAGAACGAAATTTGGAGATCCAAGTGGGCTTAGTGTACTGATCATTACCTTAAAGTATCATCCAGTTTGGGTGAAAAAATATTTGCTGAGATTTCTGGAGACTCGTAATTTTTGGATGCTTGCAACCCCTTTGAATGAAAGTGTTTCTCGCCAGTCACTGCTTAAAGCTACATGAAAAGGAAACAAAACGTAGAGTTAGAATCTGAAACTGCTTTACTGTGTCAAGTTTCAAGAAGCTAGCACAAACCGTGTTTGATTTAGAGTTCCAAATACATCTATCAATATAGGAGAAAACAGAGTGAAACGACAAAATTCAAACTGTTACTGGAAACGAATGCTTCAACATAGAAGAACGAAATTTGGGGAACCAAGTGGGCTTAGTGTACTGATCATTACCTGAAAGTATCATCCGGTTTGGGTGAAAAATATTTGCTGAGATTTCTGGAGACTCGTAATTTTTGGAAGCTTGCAACCCCTTTCAATGAAAGTGTTTCTCGCCAGTCACTGCTTAGGGCTACATGAAAAGGAAACAAAACATAGAGTTAGAATGTGAAACTGCTTTACTGTGTCAAGTTTCAAAAACCTAGCACAAACCGTGTTTGATTTAGAGTTCCAAATACATCTATCAATATAGGAGAAAACAGAGTGAAACGACAAAATTCAAACTGTTACTGGAAACGAATGCTTCAACATAGAAGAACGAAATTTGGAGAACCAAGTGGGCTTAGTGTACTGATCATTACCTGAAAGTATCATCCAGTTTGGGTGAAAAAATATTTGCTGAGATTTCTGGAGACTCGTAATTTTTCGAAGCTTGCAACCCCTTTCAATGTAAGTGTTTCTCGCCAGTCACTGCTTAGGGCTACATGAAAAGGAAACAAAACATAGAGTTAGAATGTGAAACTGCTTTACTGTGTCAAGTTTCAAAAAGCTAGCACAAACCGTGTTTGATTTAGAGTTCCAAATACATCTATCAATATAGGAGAAAACAGAGTGAAACGACAAAATTCAAACTGTTACTGGAAACGAACGCTTCAACATAGAAGAACGAAATTTGGAGAACCAAGTGGTCTTAGTGTACTGATCATTGCCTGAAAGTATCATCCAGTTTGGGTGAAAAAATATTTGCTGAGATTTCTGGAGACTCGTAATTTTTGGAAGCTTGCAACCCCTTTCAATGAAAGTGTTTCTCGCCAGTCACTGCTTAAAGGTACATGAAAAGGAAACAAAACATAGAGTTAGAATCTGAAACTGATTACTGTGTCAAATTTCAAGAAGCTAGCACAAACCGTGTTTGATTTAGAGTTCCAAATACATCTATCAATAAAGGAGAAAACAGAGTGAAATGCCAGAATGGAAACTGTTACTGGAAACGAACGCTTCAACATAGAAGAACGAAATTTGGAGATCCAAGTGGGCTTAGTGTACTGATCATTACCTTAAAGTATCATCCAGTTTGGGTGAAAAAAATATTTGCTGAGATTTCTGGAGACTCGTAATTTTTGGAAGCTTGCAACCCCTTTCAATGAAAGTGTTTCTGGCCAGTCACTGCTTAAAGCTACATGAAAAGGAAACAAAACATAGAGTTAGAATCTGAAACTGCTTTACTGTGTCAATTTTCAAGAAGCTAGCACAAACCGTGTTTGATTTAGAGTTCCAAATACATCTATCAATATAGGAGAAAACAGAGTGAAACGCCAAAATTCAAACTGTTACTGGAAACGAACGCTTCAACATAGAAGAATGAAATTTGGGGAACCAAGTGGGCTTAGTGTACTGATCATTACCTGAAAGTATCATCCAGTTTGGGTGAAAAAATATTTGCTGAGATTTCTGGAGACTCGTAATTTTTGGAAGCTTGCAACCCCTTTCAATGAAAGTGTTTCTCGCCAGTCACTGCTTAAAGGTACATGAAAAGGAAACAAAACATAGAGTCAGAATCTGAAACTGCTTTACTGTGTCAAATTTCAAGAAGCTAGCACAAACCGTGTTTGATTTAGAGTTCCAAATACATCTATCCATATAGGAGAAAACAGAGTGAAACGACAAACTTCAAACTGTTACTGGAAACGAACGCTTCAACATAGAAGAACGAAATTTGGAGAACCAAGTGGTCTTAGTGTACTGATCATTGCCTGAAAGTATCATCCAGTTTGGGTGAAAAAATATTTGCTGAGATTTCTGGAGACTCGTAATTTTTGGAAGCTTGCAGCCCCTTTCAATGAAAGTGTTTCTCGCCAGTCACTGCTTAAAGGTACATGAAAAGGAAACAAAACATAGAGTTAGAATCTGAAACTGCTTTACTGTGTCAAATTTCAAGAAGCTAGCACAAACCGTGTTTGATTTAGAGTTCCAAATACATCTATCAATATAGGAGAAAACAGAGTGAAATGCCAGAATGGAAACTGTTACTGGAAACGAACGCTTCAACATAGAAGAACGAAATTTGGAGATCCAAGTGGGCTTAGTGTACTGATCATTACCTTAAAGTATCATCCAGTTTGGGTGAAAAAATATTTGCTGAGATTTCTGGAGACTCGTAATTTTTGGAAGCTTGCAACCCCTTTCAATGAAAGTGTTTCTCGCCAGTCACTGCTTAAAGCTACATGAAAAGGAAACAAAACGTAGAGTTAGAATCTGAAACTGCTTTACTGTGTCAAGTTTCAAGAAGCTAGCACAAACCGTGTTTGATTTAGAGTTACAAATACATCTATCAATATAGGAGAAAACAGAGTGAAACGACAAAATTCAAACTGTTGCTGGAAACGAACGCTTCAACATAGAAGAACGAAATTTGGGGAACCAAGTGGGCTTAGTGTACTGATCATTACCTGAAAGTATCATCCAGTTTGGGTGAAAAATATTTGCTGAGATTTCTGGAGACTCGTAATTTTTGGAAGCTTGCAACCCCTTTCAATGAAAGTGTTTCTCGCCAGTCACTGCTTAGGGCTACATGAAAAGGAAACAAAACATAGAGTTAGAATGTGAAACTGCTTTACTGTGTCAAGTTTCAAGAAGCTAGCACAAACCGTGTTTGATTTAGAGTTCCAAATACATCTATCAATATAGGAGAAAACAGAGTGAAATGCCAGAATGGAAACTCTTACTGGAAACGAACGCATCAACATAGAAGAACGAAATTTGGAGATCCAAGTGGGCTTAGTGTACTGATCATTACCTGATAGTATCATCCAGTTTGGGTGAAAAAATATTTGCTGAGATTTCTGGAGACTCGTAATTTTTGGAAGCTTGCAACCCCTTTCAATGAAAGTGTTTCTGGCCAGTCACTGCTTAAAGCTACATGAAAAGGAAACAAAACGTAGAGTTAGAATCTGAAACTGCTTTACTGTGTCAAGTTTCAAGAAGCTAGCACAAACCGTGTTTGATTTAGAGTTCCAAATACATCTATCAATATAGGAGAAAACAGAGTGAAATGCCAAAATTCAAACTGTTACTGGAAACGAACGCTTCAACATAGAAGAATGAAATTTGGGGAACCAAGTGGGCTTAGTGTACTGATGATTACCTGAAAGTATCATCCGGTTTGGGTGAAAAATATTTGCTGAGATTTCTGGAGACTCGTAATTTTTGGAAGCTTGCAACCCCATTCAATGAAAGTGTTTCTCGCCAGTCACTGTTTAGGGCTACATGAAAAGGAAACAAAACATAGAGTTAGAATGTGAAACTGCTTCACTGTGTCAAATTTCAAGAAGCTAGCACAAACCGTGTTTGATTTAGAGTTCCAAATACATCTATCAATATAGGAGAAAACAGAGTGAAATGCCAGAATGGAAACTGTTACTGCAAACGAACGCTTCAACATAGAAGAATGAAATTTGGAGAACTAAGTGGGCTTAGTGTACTGATCATTACCTGAAAGTATCATCCAGTTTGGGTCAAAAAATATTAGCTGTGATTTCTGGAGACTCGTAATTTTTGGAAGCTTGCAACCCCTTTCAATGAAAGTGTTTCTCGCCAGTCACTGCTTAGGGCTACATGAAAAGGAAACAAAACATAGAGTTAGAACGTGAAACGGCTTTACTGTGTCAAGTTTCAAAAACCTAGCACAAACCGTGTTTGATTTAGAGTTCCAAATACATCTATCAATATAGGAGAAAACAGAGTGAAAGGACAAAATTCAAACTGTTACTGGAAACGAATGCTTCAACATAGAAGAACGAAATTTGGAGAACCAAGTGGGCTTAGTGTACTGATCATTACCTGAAAGTATCATCCAGTTTGGGTGAAAAAATATTTGCTGAGATTTCTGGAGACTCGTAATTTTTGGAAGCTTGCAACCCCTTTCAATGTAAGTGTTTCTCGCCAGTCTCTGCTTAAAGCTACATGAAAAGGAAACAAAACATAGAGTTAGAATGTGAAACTGCTTTACTGTGTCAAGTTTCAAAAAGCTAGCACAAACCGTGTTTGATTTAGAGTTCCAAATACATCTATCAATATAGGAGAAAACAGAGTGAAACGACAAAATTCAAACTGTTACTGGAAACGAACGCTTCAACATAGAAGAACGAAATTTGGAGAACCAAGTGGTCTTAGTGTACTGATCATTGCCTGAAAGTATCATCCAGTTTGGGTGAAAAAATATTTGCTGAGATTTCTGGAGACTCGTAATTTTTGGAAGCTTGCAACCCCTTTCAATGAAAGTGTTTCTCGCCAGTCACTGCTTAAAGGTACATGAAAAGGAAACAAAACATAGAGTTAGAATCTGAAACTGCTTTACTGTGTCAAATTTCAAGAAGCTAGCACAAACCGTGTTTGATTTAGAGTTCCAAATACATCTATCAATAAAGGAGAAAACAGAGTGAAATGCCAGAATGGAAACTGTTACTGGAAACGAACGCTTCAACATAGAAGAACGAAATTTGGAGATCCAAGTGGGCTTAGTGTACTGATCATTACCTTAAAGTATCATCCAGTTTGGGTGAAAAAATATTTGCTGAGATTTCTGGAGACTCGTAATTTTAGGAAGCTTGCAACCCCTTTCAATGAAAGTGTTTCTGGCCAGTCACTGCTTAAAGCTACATGAAAAGGAAACAAAACGTAGAGTTAGAATCTGAAACTGCTTCACTGTGTCAAGTTTCAAGAAGCTAGCACAAACCGTGTTTGATTTAGAGTTCCAAATACATCTATCAATATAGGAGAAAACAGAGTGAAACGCCAAAATTCAAACTGTTACTGGAAACGAACGCTTCAACATAGAAGAATGAAATTTGGGGAACCAAGTGGGCTTAGT
This sequence comes from Spermophilus citellus, assembly GCF_964194105.1. Lineage (NCBI taxonomy): Eukaryota > Metazoa > Chordata > Mammalia > Rodentia > Sciuridae > Spermophilus > Spermophilus citellus. Next base: position 7,117 of record NW_027672841.1, read on the forward strand.
GTACTGATCATTACCTGAAAGTATCATCCAGTTTGGGTGAAAAAATATTTGCTGAGATTTCTGGAGACTCGTAATTTTTGGAAGCTTGCATCCCCTTTCAATGAAAGTGTTTCTCGCCAGTCACTGCTTAAAGGTACATGAAAAGGAAACAAAACATAGAGTTAGAATCTGAAACTGCTTTACTGTGTCAAATTTCAAGAAGCTAGCACAAACCGTGTTTGATTTAGAGTTCCAAATACATCTATCAATATAGGAGAAAACAGAGTGAAACGACAAAATTCAAACTGTTACTGGAAACGAACGCTTCAACATAGAAGAACGAAATTTGGGGAACCAAGTGGGCTTAGTGTACTGATCATTACCTGAAAGTATCATCCAGTTTGGGTGAAAAAATATTTGCTGAGATTTCTGGAGACTCGTAATTTTTGGAAGCTTGCAACCCCTTTCAATGAAAGTGTTTCTCGCCAGTCACTGCTTAAAGGTACATGAAAAGGAAACAAAACATAGAGTTAGAATCTGAAACTGCTTTACTGTGTCAAATTTCAAGAAGCTAGCACAAACCGTGTTTGATTTAGAGTTCCAAATACATCTATCAATAAAGGAGAAAACAGAGTGAAATGCCAGAATGGAAACTGTTACTGGAAACGAACGCTTCAACATAGAAGAACGAAATTTGGAGATCCAAGTGGGCTTAGTGTACTGATCATTACCTTAAAGTATCATCCAGTTTGGGTGAAAAAATATTTGCTGAGATTTCTGGAGACTCGTAATTTTTGGAAGCTTGCAACCCCTTTCAATGAAAGTGTTTCTCGCCAGTCACTGCTTAAAGCTACATGAAAAGGAAACAAAACGTAGAGTTAGAATCTGAAACTGCTTTACTGTGTCAAGTTTCAAGAAGCTAGCACAAACCGTGTTTGATTTAGAGTTCCAAATACATCTATCAATATAGGAGAAAACAGAGTGAAACGACAAAATTCAAACTGTTACTGGAAACGAACGCTTCAACATAGAAGAACGAAATTTGGGGAACCAAGTGGGCTTAGTGTACTGATCATAACCTGAAAGTATCATCCGGTTTGGGTGAAAAATATTTGCTGAGATTTCTGGAGACTCGTAAATTTTGGAAGCTTGCAACCCCATTCAATGAAAGTGTTTCTCGCCAGTCACTGTTTAGGGCTACATGAAAAGGAAACAAAACATAGAGTTAGAATGTGACACTGCTTTACTGTGTCAAATTTCAAGAAGCTAGCACAAACCGTGTTTGATTTAGAGTTCCAAATACATCTATCAATATAGGAGAAAACAGAGTGAAATGCCAGAATGGAAACTGTTACTGGAAACGAACGCTTCAACATAGAAGAATGAAATTTGGAGAACCAAGTGGGCTTAGTGTACTGATCATTACCTGAAAGTATCATCCAGTTTGGGTGAAAAAATATTTGCTGTGATTTCTGGAGACTCGTAATTTTTGGAAGGTTGCAACCCCTTTCAATGAAAGTGTTTCTCGCCAGTCACTGCTTAGGGCTACATGAAAAGGAAACAAAACATAGAGTTAGAATGTGAAACTGCTTTACTGTGTCAAGTTTCAAAAACCTAGCACAAACCGTGTTTGATTTAGAGTTCCAAATACATCTATCAATATAGGAGAAAACAGAGTGAAACGACAAAATTCAAACTGTTACTGGAAACGAATGCTTCAACACAGAAGAACGAAATTTGGAGAACCAAGTGGGCTTAGTGTACTGATAATTACCTGAAAGTATCATCCAGTTTGGGTGAAAAAATATTTGCTGAGATTTCTGGAGACTCGTAATTTTTGGAAGCTTGCAACCCCTTTCAATGAAAGTGTTTCTCGCCAGTCACTGCTTAAAGGTACATGAAAAGGAAACAAAACATAAAGTTAGAATCTGAAACTGATTACTGTGTCAAATTTCAAGAAGCTAGCACAAACCGTGTTTGATTTAGAGTTCCAAATACATCTATCAATAAAGGAGAAAACAGAGTGAAATGCCAGAATGGAAACTGTTACTGGAAACGAACGCTTCAACATAGAAGAACGAAATTTGGAGATCCAAGTGGGCTTAGTGTACTGATCATTACCTTAAAGTATCATCCAGTTTGGGTGAAAAAATATTTGCTGAGATTTCTGGAGACTCGTAATTTTTGGAAGCTTGCAACCCCTTTCAATGAAAGTGTTTCTGGCCAGTCACTGCTTAAAGCTACATGAAAAGGAAACAAAACGTAGAGTTAGAATCTGAAACTGCTTTACTGTGTCAAGTTTCAAGAAGCTAGCACAAACCGTGTTTGATTTAGAGTTCCAAATACATCTATCAATATAGGAGAAAACAGAGTGAAACGCCAAAATTCAAACTGTTACTGGAAACGAACGCTTCAACATAGAAGAATGAAATTTGGGGAACCAAGTGGGCTTAGTGTACTGATCATTACCTGAAAGTATCATCCAGTTTGGGTGAAAAAATATTTGCTGAGATTTCTGGAGACTCGTAATTTTTGGAAGCTTGCAACCCCTTTCAATGAAAGTGTTTCTCGCCAGTCACTGCTTAAAGGTACATGAAAAGGAAACAAAACATAAAGTTAGAATCTGAAACTGATTACTGTGTCAAATTTCAAGAAGCTAGCACAAACCGTGTTTGATTTAGAGTTCCAAATACATCTATCAATAAAGGAGAAAACAGAGTGAAATGCCAGAATGGAAACTGTTACTGGAAACGAACGCTTCAACATAGAAGAACGAAATTTGGAGATCCAAGTGGGCTTAGTGTACTGATCATTACCTTAAAGTATCATCCAGTTTGGGTGAAAAAATATTTGCTGAGATTTCTGGAGACTCGTAATTTTTGGAAGCTTGCAACCCCTTTCAATGAAAGTGTTTCTGGCCAGTCACTGCTTAAAGCTACATGAAAAGGAAACAAAACGTAGAGTTAGAATCTGAAACTGCTTTACTGTGTCAAGTTTCAAGAAGCTAGCACAAACCGTGTTTGATTTAGAGTTCCAAATACATCTATCAATATAGGAGAAAACAGAGTGAAACGCCAAAATTCAAACTGTTACTGGAAACGAACGCTTCAACATAGAAGAATGAAATTTGGGGAACCAAGTGGGCTTAGTGTACTGATCATTACCTGAAAGTATCATCCAGTTTGGGTGAAAAAATATTTGCTGAGATTTCTGGAGACTCGTAATTTTTGGAAGCTTGCAACCCCTTTCAATGAAAGTGTTTCTCGCCAGTCACTGCTTAAAGGTACATGAAAAGGAAACAAAACATAGAGTTAGAATGTGAAACTGCTTTACTGTGTCAAATTTCAAGAAGCTAGCACAAACCGTGTTTGATTTAGAGTTCCAAATACATCTATCCATATAGGAGAAAACAGAGTGAAACGACAAACTTCAAACTGTTACTGGCAACGAACGCTTCAACATAGAAGAACGAAATTTGGAGAACCAAGTGGTCTTAGTGTACTGATCATTGCCTGAAAGTATCATCCAGTTTGGGTGAAAAAATATTTGCTGAGATTTCTGGAGACTCGTAATTTTTGGAAGCTTGCAGCCCCTTTCAATGAAAGTGTTTCTCGCCAGTCACTGCTTAAAGGTACATGAAAAGGAAACAAAACATAGAGTTAGAATCTGAAACTGCTTTACTGTGTCAAATTTCAAGAAGCTAGCACAAACCGTGTTTGATTTAGAGTTCCAAATACATCTATCAATATAGGAGAAAACAGAGTGAAATGCCAGAATGGAAACTCTTACTGGAAACGAACGCTTCAACATAGAAGAACGAAATTTGGAGATCCAAGTGGGCTTAGTGTACTGATCATTACCTTAAAGTATCATCCAGTTTGGGTGAAAAAATATTTGCTGAGATTTCTGGAGACTCGTAATTTTTGGAAGCTTGCAACCCGTTTCAATGAAAGTGTTTCTCGCCAGTCACTGCTTAAAGCTACATGAAAAGGAAACAAAACGTAGAGTTAGAATCTGAAACTGCTTTACTGTGTCAAGTTTCAAGAAGCTAGCACAAACCGTGTTTGATTTAGAGTTACAAATACATCTATCAATATAGGAGAAAACAGAGTGAAACGACAAAATTCAAACTGTTACTGGAAACGAACGCTTCAACATAGAAGAACGAAATTTGGGGAACCAAGTGGGCTTAGTGTACTGATCATTACCTGAAAGTATCATCCAGTTTGGGTGAAAAATATTTGCTGAGATTTCTGGAGACTCGTAATTTTTGGAAGCTTGCAACCCCTTTCAATGAAAGTGTTTCTCGCCAGTCACTGCTTAGGGCTACATGAAAAGGAAACAAAACATAGAGTTAGAATGTGAAACTGCTTTACTGTGTCAAGTTTCAAGAAGCTAGCACAAACCATGTTTGATTTAGAGTTCCAAATACATCTATCAATATAGGAGAAAACAGAGTGAAACGCCAAAATTCAAACTGTTACTGGAAACGAACGCTTCAACATTGAAGAACGAAATTTGGTTAACCAAGTGGGCTTAGCGTACTGATCATTACCTGAAAGTATCATCCCGTTTGGGTGAAAAAATATTTGCTGAAATTTCTGGAGACTCGTAATTTTTGGAAGCTTGCAACCCCTTTCAATGAAAGTGTTTCTCGCCAGTCACTGCTTAGGGCTACATGAAAAGGAAACAAAACATAGAGTTAGAATCTGAAACTGCTTTACTGTGTCAAATTTCAAGAAGCTAGCAAAAACCATGTTTGATTTAGAGTTCCAAATACATCTATCAATATAGGAGAAAACAGAGTGAAATGCCAGAATGGAAACTCTTACTGGAAACGAACGCTTCAACATAGAAGAACGAAATTTGGAGATCCAAGTGGGCTTAGTGTACTGATCATTACCTGATAGTATCATCCAGTTTGGGTGAAAAAATATTTGCTGAGATTTCTGGAGACTCGTAATTTTTGGAAGCTTGCAACCCCTTTCAATGAAAGTGTTTCTGGCCAGTCACTGCTTAAAGCTACATGAAAAGGAAACAAAAGGTAGAGTTAGAATCTGAAACTGCTTTACTGTGTCAAGTTTCAAGAAGCTAGCACAAACCGTGTTTGATTTAGAGTTCCAAATACATCTATCAATATAGGAGAAAACAGAGTGAAACGCCAAAATTCAAACTGTTACTGGAAACGAAAGCTTCAACATAGAAGAATGAAATTTGGGGAACCAAGTGGGCTTAGTGTACTGATGATTACCTGAAAGTGTCATCCGGTTTGGGTGAAAAATATTTGCTGAGATTTCTGGAGACTCGTAATTTTTGGAAGCTTGCAACCCCATTCAATGAAAGTGTTTCTCGCCAGTCACTGTTTAGGGCTACATGAAAAGGAAACAAAACATAGAGTTAGAATGTGAAACTGCTTTACTGTGTCAAGTTTCAAGAAGCTAGCACAAACCGTGTTTGATTTAGAGTTCCAAATACATCTATCAATATAGGAGAAAACAGAGTGAAATGCCAGAATGGAAACTGTTACTGCAAACGAACGCTTCAACATAGAAGAATGAAATTTGGAGAACTAAGTGGGCTTAGTGTACTGATCATTACCTGAAAGTATCATCCAGTTTGGGTGAAAAAATATTTGCTGAGATTTCTGGAGACTCGTAATTTTTGGAAGCTTGCAACCCCTTTCAATGAAAGTGTTTCTCGCCAGTCACTGCTTAAAGCTACATGAAAAGGAAACAAAACGTAGAGTTAGAATCTGAAACTGCTTTACTGTGTCAAGTTTCAAGAAGCTAGCACAAACCGTGTTTGATTTAGAGTTACAAATACATCTATCAATATAGGAGAAAACAGAGTGAAACGACAAAATTCAAACTGTTACTGGAAACGAACGCTTCAACATAGAAGAACGAAATTTGGGGAACCAAGTGGGCTTAGTGTACTGATCATTACCTGAAAGTATCATCCAGTTTGGGTGAAAAATATTTGCTGAGATTTCTGGAGACTCGTAATTTTTGGAAGCTTGCAACCCCTTTCAATGAAAGTGTTTCTCGCCAGTCACTGCTTAGGGCTACATGAAAAGGAAACAAAACATAGAGTTAGAATGTGAAACTGCTTTACTGTGTCAAGTTTCAAGAAGCTAGCACAAACCGTGTTTGATTTAGAGTTCCAAATACATCTATCAATATAGGAGAAAACAGAGTGAAATGCCAGAATGGAAACTCTTACTGGAAACGAACGCATCAACATAGAAGAACGAAATTTGGAGATCCAAGTGGGCTTAGTGTACTGATCATTACCTGATAGTATCATCCAGTTTGGGTGAAAAAATATTTGCTGAGATTTCTGGAGACTCGTAATTTTTGGAAGCTTGCAACCCCTTTCAATGAAAGTGTTTCTGGCCAGTCACTGCTTAAAGCTACATGAAAAGGAAACAAAACGTAGAGTTAGAATCTGAAACTGCTTTACTGTGTCAAGTTTAAAGAAGCTAGCACAAACCGTGTTTGATTTAGAGTTCCAAATACATCTATCAATATAGGAGAAAACAGAGTGAAACGCCAAAATTCAAACTGTTACTGGAAACGAACGCTTCAACATAGAAGAATGAAATTTGGGGAACCAAGTGGGCTTAGTGTACTGATGATTACCTGAAAGTATCATCCGGTTTGGGTGAAAAATATTTGCTGAGATTTCTGGAGACTCGTAATTTTTGGAAGCTTGCAACCCCATTCAATGAAAGTTTTTCTCGCCAGTCACTGTTTAGGGCTACATGAAAAGGAAACAAAACATAGAGTTAGAATGTGAAACTGCTTTACTGTGTCAAATTTCAAGAAGCTAGCACAAACCGTGTTTGATTTAGAGTTCCAAATACATCTATCAATATAGGAGAAAACAGAGTGAAATGCCAGAATGGAAACTGTTACTGCAAACGAACGCTTCAACATAGAAGAATGAAATTTGGAGAACTAAGTGGGCTTAGTGTACTGATCATTACCTGAAAGTATCATCCAGTTTGGGTCAAAAAATATTAGCTGTGATTTCTGGAGACTCGTAATTTTTGGAAGCTTGCAACCCCTTTCAATGAAAGTGTTTCTCGCCAGTCACTGCTTAGGGCTACATGAAAAGGAAACAAAACATAGAGTTAGAACGTGAAACGGCTTTACTGTGTCAAGTTTCAAAAACCTAGCACAAACCGTGTTTGATTTAGAGTTCCAAATACATCTATCAATATAGGAGAAAACAGAGTGAAAGGACAAAATTCAAACTGTTACTGGAAACGAATGCTTCAACATAGAAGAACGAAATTTGGAGAACCAAGTGGGCTTAGTGTACTGATCATTACCTGAAAGTATCATCCAGTTTGGGTGAAAAAATATTTGCTGAGATTTCTGGAGACTCGTAATTTTTGGAAGCTTGCAACCCCTTTCAATGTAAGTGTTTCTCGCCAGTCTCTGCTTAAAGCTACATGAAAAGGAAACAAAACATAGAGTTAGAATGTGAAACTGCTTTACTGTGTCAAGTTTCAAAAAGCTAGCACAAACCGTGTTTGATTTAGAGTTCCAAATACATCTATCAATATAGGAGAAAACAGAGTGAAACGACAAAATTCAAACTGTTACTGGAAACGAACGCTTCAACATAGAAGAACGAAATTTGGAGAACCAAGTGGTCTTAGTGTACTGATCATTGCCTGAAAGTATCATCCAGTTTGGGTGAAAAAATATTTGCTGAGATTTCTGGAGACTCGTAATTTTTGGAAACTTGCAACCCCTTTCAATGAAAGTGTTTCTCGCCAGTCACTGCTTAAAGGTACATGAAAAGGAAACAAAACATAGAGTTAGAATCTGAAACTGCTTTACTGTGTCAAATTTCAAGAAGCTAGCACAAACCGTGTTTGATTTAGAGTTCCAAATACATCTATCAATAAAGGAGAAAACAGAGTGAAATGCCAGAATGGAAACTGTTACTGGAAACGAACGCTTCAACATAGAAGAACGAAATTTGGAGATCCAAGTGGGCTTAGTGTACTGATCATTACCTTAAAGTATCATCCAGTTTGGGTGAAAAAATATTTGCTGAGATTTCTGGAGACTCGTAATTTTTGGAAGCTTGCAACCCCTTTCAATGAAAGTGTTTCTGGCCAGTCACTGCTTAAAGCTACATGAAAAGGAAACAAAACGTAGAGTTAGAATCTGAAACTGCTTCACTGTGTCAAGTTTCAAGAAGCTAGCACAAACCGTGTTTGATTTAGAGTTCCAAATACATCTATCAATATAGGAGAAAACAGAGTGAAACGCCAAAATTCAAACTGTTACTGGAAACGAACGCTTCAACATAGAAGAATGAAATTTGGGGAACCAAGTGGGCTTAGTGTACTGATCATTACCTGAAAGTATCATCCAGTTTGGGTGAAAAAATATTTGCTGAGATTTCTGGAGACTCGTAATTTTTGGAAGCTTGCATCCCCTTTCAATGAAAGTGTTTCTCGCCAGTCACTGCTTAAAGGTACATGAAAAGGAAACAAAACATAGAGTTAGAATCTGAAACTGCTTTACTGTGTCAAATTTCAAGAAGCTAGCACAAACCGTGTTTGATTTAGAGTTCCAAATACATCTATCAATATAGGAGAAAACAGAGTGAAACGACAAAATTCAAACTGTTACTGGAAACGAACGCTTCAACATAGAAGAACGAAATTTGGAGAACCAAGTGGGCTTAGTGTACTGATCATTGCCTGAAAGTATCATCCAGTTTGGGTGAAAAAATATTTGCTGAGATTTCTGGAGACTCGTAATTTTTGGAAGCTTGCAACCCCTTTCAATGAAAGTGTTTCTCGCCAGTCACTGCTTAGGGCTACATGAAAAGGAAACAAAACATAGAGTTAGAATCTGAAACTGCTTTACTGTGTCAAAATTCAAGAAGCTAGCAAAAACCGTGTTTGATTTAGAGTTCCAAATACATCTATCAATATAGGAGAAAACAGAGTGAAATGCCAGAATGGAAACTCTTACTGGAAACGAACGCTTCAACATAGAAGAACGAAATTTGGAGATCCAAGTGGGCTTAGTGTACTGATCATTACCTGAAAGTATCATCCAGTTTGGGTGAAAAAATATTTGCTGAGATTTCTGGAGACTCGTAATTTTTGGAAGCTTGCAACCCCTTTCAATGAAAGTGTTTCTGGCCAGTCACTGCTTAAAGCTACATGAAAAGGAAACAAAACGTAGAGTTAGAATCTGAAACTGCTTTACTGTGTCAAGTTTCAAGAAGCTAGCACAAACCGTGTTTGATTTAGAGTTCCAAATACATCTATCAATATAGGAGAAAACAGAGTGAAACGCCAAAATTCAAACTGTTACTGGAAACGAACGCTTCAACATAGAAGAACGAAATTTGGGGAACCAAGTGGGCTTAGTGTACTGATCATTACCTGAAAGTATCATCCAGTTTGGGTGAAAAAATATTTGCTGAGATTTCTGGAGACTCGTAATTTTTGGAAGCTTGCAACCCCTTTCAATGAAAGTGTTTCTCGCCAGTCACTGCTTAAAGGTACATGAAAAGGAAACAAAACATAGAGTTAGAATCTGAAACTGCTTTACTGTGTCAAATTTCAAGAAGCTAGCACAAACCGTGTTTGATTTAGAGTTCCAAATACATCTATCAATAAAGGAGAAAACAGAGTGAAATGCCAGAATGGAAACTGTTACTGGAAACGAACGCTTCAACATAGAAGAACGAAATTTGGAGATCCAAGTGGGCTTAGTGTACTGATCATTACCTTAAAGTATCATCCAGTTTGGGTGAAAAAATATTTGCTGAGATTTCTGGAGACTCGTAATTTTTGGAAGCTTGCAACCCCTTTCAATGAAAGTGTTTCTCGCCAGTCACTGCTTAAAGCTACATGAAAAGGAAACAAAACGTAGAGTTAGAATCTGAAACTGCTTTACTGTGTCAAGTTTCAAGAAGCTAGCACAAACCGTGTTTGATTTAGAGTTCCAAATACATCTATCAATATAGGAGAAAACAGAGTGAAACGACAAAATTCAAACTGTTACTGGAAACGAACGCTTCAACATAGAAGAACGAAATTTGGGGAACCAAGTGGGCTTAGTGTACTGATCATAACCTGAAAGTATCATCCGGTTTGGGTGAAAAATATTTGCTGAGATTTCTGGAGACTCGTAATTTTTGGAAGCTTGCAACCCCATTCAATTAAAGTGTTTCTCGCCAGTCACTGTTTAGGGCTACATGAAAAGGAAACAAAACATAGAGTTAGAATGTGACACTGCTTTACTGTGTCAAATTTCAAGAAGCTAGCACAAACCGTGTTTGATTTAGAGTTCCAAATACATCTATCAATATAGGAGAAAACAGAGTGAAATGCCAGAATGGAAACTGTTACTGGAAACGAACGCTTCAACATAGAAGAATGAAATTTGGAGAACCAAGTGGGCTTAGTGTACTGATCATTACCTGAAAGTATCATCCAGTTTGGGTGAAAAAATATTTGCTGTGATTTCTGGAGACTCGTAATTTTTGGAAGGTTGCAACCCCTTTCAATGAAAGTGTTTCTCGCCAGTCACTGCTTAGGGCTACATGAAAAGGAAACAAAACATAGAGTTAGAATGTGAAACTGCTTTACTGTGTCAAGTTTCAAAAACCTAGCACAAACCGTGTTTGATTTAGAGTTCCAAATACATCTATCAATATAGGAGAAAACAGAGTGAAACGACAAAATTCAAACTGTTACTGGAAACGAATGCTTCAACACAGAAGAACGAAATTTGGAGAACCAAGTGGGCTTAGTGTACTGATAATTACCTGAAAGTATCATCCAGTTTGGGTGAAAAAATATTTGCTGAGATTTCTGGAGACTCGTAATTTTTGGAAGCTTGCAACCCCTTTCAATGAAAGTGTTTCTCGCCAGTCACTGCTTAAAGGTACATGAAAAGGAAACAAAACATAGAGTTAGAATCTGAAACTGCTTTACTGTGTCAAGTTTCAAAAAGCTAGCACAAACCGTGTTTGATTTAGAGTTCCAAATACATCTATCAATATAGGAGAAAACAGAGTGAAACGACAAAATTCAAACTGTTACTGGAAACGAACGCTTCAACATAGAAGAACGAAATTTGGAGAACCAAGTGGGCTTAGTGTACTGATCATTGCCTGAAAGTATCATCCAGTTTGGGTGAAAAAATATTTGCTGAGATTTCTGGAGACTCGTAATTTTTGGAAGCTTGCAACCCCTTTCAATGAAAGTGTTTCTCGCCAGTCACTGCTTAAAGGTACATGAAAAGGAAACAAAACATAAAGTTAGAATCTGAAACTGATTACTGTGTCAAATTTCAAGAAGCTAGCACAAACCGTGTTTGATTTAGAGTTCCAAATACATCTATCAATAAAGGAGAAAACAGAGTGAAATGCCAGAATGGAAACTGTTACTGGAAACGAACGCTTCAACATAGAAGAACGAAATTTGGAGATCCAAGTGGGCTTAGTGTACTGATCATTACCTTAAAGTATCATCCAGTTTGGGTGAAAAAATATTTGCTGAGATTTCTGGAGACTCGTAATTTTTGGAAGCTTGCAACCCCTTTCAATGAAAGTGTTTCTCGCCAGTCACTGCTTAAAGCTACATGAAAAGGAAACAAAACGTAGAGTTAGAATCTGAAACTGCTTTACTGTGTCAAGTTTCAAGAAGCTAGCACAAACCGTGTTTGATTTAGAGTTCCAAATACATCTATCAATATAGGAGAAAACAGAGTGAAACGCCAAAATTCAAACTGTTACTGGAAACGAACGCTTCAACATAGAAGAATGAAATTTGGGGAACCAAGTGGTCTTAGTGTACTGATCATTACCTGAAAGTATCATCCAGTTTGGGTGAAAAAATATTTGCTGAGATTTCTGGAGACTCGTAATTTTTGGAAGCTTGCAACCCCTTTCAATGAAAGTGTTTCTCGCCAGTCACTGCTTAAAGGTACATGAAAAGGAAACAAAACATAAAGTTAGAATCTGAAACTGATTACTGTGTCAAATTTCAAGAAGCTAGCACAAACCGTGTTTGATTTAGAGTTCCAAATACATCTATCAATAAAGGAGAAAACAGAGTGAAATGCCAGAATGGAAACTGTTACTGGAAACGAACGCTTCAACATAGAAGAACGAAATTTGGAGATCCAAGTGGGCTTAGTGTACTGATCATTACCTTAAAGTATCATCCAGTTTGGGTGAAAAAATATTTGCTGAGATTTCTGGAGACTCGTAATTTTTGGAAGCTTGCAACCCCTTTCAATGAAAGTGTTTCTGGCCAGTCACTGCTTAAAGCTACATGAAAAGGAAACAAAACGTAGAGTTAGAATCTGAAACTGCTTTACTGTGTCAAGTTTCAAGAAGCTAGCACAAACCGTGTTTGATTTAGAGTTCCAAATACATCTATCAATATAGGAGAAAACAGAGTGAAACGCCAAAATTCAAACTGTTACTGGAAACGAACGCTTCAACATAGAAGAATGAAATTTGGGGAACCAAGTGGGCTTAGTGTACTGATCATTACCTGAAAGTATCATCCAGTTTGGGTGAAAAAATATTTGCTGAGATTTCTGGAGACTCGTAATTTTTGGAAGCTTGCAACCCCTTTCAATGAAAGTGTTTCTCGCCAGTCACTGCTTAAAGGTACATGAAAAGGAAACAAAACATAGAGTTAGAATGTGAAACTGCTTTACTGTGTCAAATTTCAAGAAGCTAGCACAAACCGTGTTTGATTTAGAGTTCCAAATACATCTATCCATATAGGAGAAAACAGAGTGAAACGACAAACTTCAAACTGTTACTGGCAACGAACGCTTCAACATAGAAGAACGAAATTTGGAGAACCAAGTGGTCTTAGTGTACTGATCATTGCCTGAAAGTATCATCCAGTTTGGGTGAAAAAATATTTGCTGAGATTTCTGGAGACTCGTAATTTTTGGAAGCTTGCAGCCCCTTTCAATGAAAGTGTTTCTCGCCAGTCACTGCTTAAAGCTACATGAAAAGGAAACAAAACATAGAGTTAGAATGTGAAACTGCTTTACTGTGTCAAGTTTCAAAAAGCTAGCACAAACCGTGTTTGATTTAGAGTTCCAAATACATCTATCAATATAGGAGAAAACAGAGTGAAACGACAAAATTCAAACTGTTACTGGAAACGAACGCTTCAACATAGAAGAACGAAATTTGGAGAACCAAGTGGGCTTATTGTACTGATCATTGCCTGAAAGTATCATCCAGTTTGGGTGAAAAAATATTTGCTGAGATTTCTGGAGACTCGTAATTTTTGGAAGCTTGCAACCCCTTTCAATGAAAGTGTTTCTCGCCAGTCACTGCTTAGGGCTACATGAAAAGGAAACAAAACATAGAGTTAGAATCTGAAACTGCTTTACTGTGTCAAATTTCAAGAAGCTAGCACAAACCGTGTTTGATTTAGAGTTCCAAATACATCTATCAATAAAGGAGAAAACAGAGTGAAATGCCAGAATGGAAACTGTTACTGGAAACGAACGCTTCAACATAGAAGAACGAAATTTGGAGATCCAAGTGGGCTTAGTGTACTGATCATTACCTTAAAGTATCATCCAGTTTGGGTGAAAAAATATTTGCTGAGATTTCTGGAGACTCGTAATTTTTGGAAGCTTGCAACCCCTTTCAATGAAAGTGTTTCTGGCCAGTCACTGCTTAAAGCTACATGAAAATGAAACAAAACGTAGAGTTAGAATCTGAAACTGCTTTACTGTGTCAAGTTTCAAGAAGCTAGCACAAACCGTGTTTGATTTAGAGTTCCAAATACATCTATCAATATAGGAGAAAACAGAGTGAAACGCCAAAATTCAAACTGTTACTGGAAACGAACGCTTCAACATAGAAGAATGAAATTTGGGGAACCAAGTGGGCTTAGTGTACTGATCATTACCTGAAAGTATCATCCAGTTTGGGTGAAAAAATATTTGCTGAGATTTCTGGAGACTCGTAATTTTTGGAAGCTTGCAACCCCTTTCAATGAAAGTGTTTCTCGCCAGTCACTGCTTAAAGGTACATGAAAAGGAAACAAAACATAGAGTTAGAATCTGAAACTGCTTTACTGTGTCAAATTTCAAGAAGCTAGCACAAACCGTGTTTGATTTAGAGTTCCAAATACATCTATCAATATAGGAGAAAACAGAGTGAAACGACAAAATTCAAACTGTTACTGGAAACGAACGCTTCAACATAGAAGAACGAAATTTGGAGAACCAAGTGGTCTTAGTGTACTGATCATTGCCTGAAAGTATCATCCAGTTTGGGTGAAAAAATATTTGCTGAGATTTCTGGAGACTCGTAATTTTTGGAAGCTTGCAGCCCCTTTCAATGAAAGTGTTTCTCGCCAGTCACTGCTTAAAGGTACATGAAAAGGAAACAAAACATAGAGTTAGAATCTGAAACTGCTTTACTGTGTCAAATTTCAAGAAGCTAGCACAAACCGTGTTTGATTTAGAGTTCCAAATACATCTATCAATATAGGAGAAAACAGAGTGAAATGCCAGAATGGAAACTGTTACTGGAAACGAACGCTTCAACATAGAAGAACGAAATTTGGAGATCCAAGTGGGCTTAGTGTACTGATCATTACCTTAAAGTATCATCCAGTTTGGGTGAAAAAATATTTGCTGAGATTTCTGGAGACTCGTAATTTTTGGAAGCTTGCAACCACTTTCAATGAAAGTGTTTCTCGCCAGTCACTGCTTAAAGCTACATGAAAAGGAAACAAAACGTAGAGTTAGAATCTGAAACTGCTTTACTGTGTCAAGTTTCAAGAAGCTAGCACAAACCGTGTTTGATTTAGAGTTACAAATACATCTATCAATATAGGAGAAAACAGAGTGAAACGACAAAATTCAAACTGTTACTGGAAACGAACGCTTCAACATAGAAGAACGAAATTTGGGGAACCAAGTGGGCTTAGTGTACTGATCATTACCTGAAAGTATCATCCAGTTTGGGTGAAAAATATTTGCTGAGATTTCTGGAGACTCGTAATTTTTGGAAGCTTGCAACCCCTTTCAATGAAAGTGTTTCTCGCCAGTCACTGCTTAGGGCTACATGAAAAGGAAACAAAACATAGAGTTAGAATGTGAAACTGCTTTACTGTGTCAAGTTTCAAGAAGCTAGCACAAACCGTGTTTGATTTAGAGTTCCAAATACATCTATCAATATAGGAGAAAACAGAGTGAAACGCCAAAATTCAAACTGTTACTGGAAACGAACGCTTCAACATTGAAGAACGAAATTTGGTTAACCAAGTGGGCTTAGTGTACTGATCATTACCTGAAAGTATCATCCCGTTTGGGTGAAAAAATATTTGCTGAAATTTCTGGAGACTCGTAATTTTTGGAAGCTTGCAACCCCTTTCAATGAAAGTGTTTCTCGCCAGTCACTGCTTAAAGCTACATGAAAAGGAAACAAAACATAGAGTTAGAATCTGAAACTGCTTTACTGTGTCAAATTTCAAGAAGCTAGCAAAAACCGTGTTTGATTTAGAGTTCCAAATACATCTATCAATATAGGAGAAAACAGAGTGAAATGCCAGAATGGAAACTGTTACTGGAAACGAACGCTTCAACATAGAAGAACGAAATTTGGAGATCCAAGTGGGCTTAGTGTACTGATCATTACCTTAAAGTATCATCCAGTTTGGGTGAAAAAATATTTGCTGAGATTTCTGGAGACTCGTAATTTTTGGAAGCTTGCAACCACTTTCAATGAAAGTGTTTCTCGCCAGTCACTGCTTAAAGCTACATGAAAAGGAAACAAAACGTAGAGTTAGAATCTGAAACTGCTTTACTGTGTCAAGTTTCAAGAAGCTAGCACAAACCGTGTTTGATTTAGAGTTACAAATACATCTATCAATATAGGAGAAAACAGAGTGAAACGACAAAATTCAAACTGTTACTGGAAACGAACGCTTCAACATAGAAGAACGAAATTTGGGGAACCAAGTGGGCTTAGTGTACTGATCATTACCTGAAAGTATCATCCAGTTTGGGTGAAAAATATTTGCTGAGATTTCTGGAGACTCGTAATTTTTGGAAGCTTGCAACCCCTTTCAATGAAAGTGTTTCTCGCCAGTCACTGCTTAGGGCTACATGAAAAGGAAACAAAACATAGAGTTAGAATGTGAAACTGCTTTACTGTGTCAAGTTTCAAGAAGCTAGCACAAACCGTGTTTGATTTAGAGTTCCAAATACATCTATCAATATAGGAGAAAACAGAGTGTAACGCCAAAATTCAAACTGTTACTGGAAACGAACGCTTCAACATTGAAGAACGAAATTTGGTTAACCAAGTGGGCTTAGTGTACTGATCATTACCTGAAAGTATCATCCCGTTTGGGTGAAAAAATATTTGCTGAAATTTCTGGAGACTCGTAATTTTTGGAAGCTTGCAACCCCTTTCAATGAAAGTGTTTCTCGCCAGTCACTGCTTAAAGCTACATGAAAAGGAAACAAAACATAGAGTTAGAATCTGAAACTGCTTTACTGTGTCAAATTTCAAGAAGCTAGCAAAAACCGTGTTTGATTTAGAGTTCCAAATACATCTATCAATATAGGAGAAAACAGAGTGAAATGCCAGAATGGAAACTGTTACTGGAAACGAACGCTTCAACATAGAAGAACGAAATTTGGAGATCCAAGTGGGCTTCGTGTACTGATCATTACCTTAAAGTATCATCCAGTTTGGGTGAAAAAATATTTGCTGAGATTTCTGGAGACTCGTAATTTTTGGAAGCTTGCAACCCCTTTCAATGAAAGTGTTTCTGGCCAGTCACTGCTTAAAGCTACATGAAAAGGAAACAAAACGTAGAGTTAGAATCTGAAACTGCTTTACTGTGTCAAGTTTCAAGAAGCTAGCACAAACCGTGTTTGATTTAGAGTTCCAAATACATCTATCAATATAGGAGAAAACAGAGTGAAACGCCAAAATTCAAACTGTTACTGGAAACGAACGCTTCAACATAGAAGAATGAAATTTGGGGAACCAAGTGGGCTTAGTGTACTGATGATTACCTGAAAGTATCATCCGGTTTGGGTGAAAAATATTTGCTGAGATTTCTGGAGACTCGTAATTTTTGGAAGCTTGCAACCCCATTCAATGAAAGTGTTTCTCGCCAGTCACTGTTTAGGGCTACATGAAAAGGAAACAAAACATAGAGTTAGAATGTGAAACTGCTTTACTGTGTCAAGGTTCAAGAAGCTAGCACAAACCGTGTTTGATTTAGAGTTCCAAATACATCTATCAATATAGGAGAAAACAGAGTGAAATGCCAGAATGGAAACTGTTACAGGAAACTAACACTTCAACATAGAAGATCAAAATTTGGGGAACCAAGTGGGCTTAGTGTACTGATCATTACCTGAAAGTATCATCCAATTAGGGTGAAAAAATATTTGCTGAGATTTCTGGAGACTCGTAATTTTTGGAAGCTTGCAACCCCTTTCAATGAAAGTGTTTCTCGCCAGTCACTGCTTAGGGCTACATGAAAAGGAATCAAAACATAGAGTTAGAATGTGAAACTGCTTTACTGTGTCAAGTTTTAAGAAGCTAGCACAAACCGTGTTTGATTTAGAGTTCCAAATACATCTATCAGTATAGGAGAAAACAGAGTGAAATGCCAGAATGGAAACTGTTACTGCAAACGAACGCTTCAACATAGAAGAACGAAATTTGGAGAACCAAGTGGGCTTAGTGTACTGATCATTACCTGAAAGTATCATCCAGTTTGGGTGAAAAAATATTTGCTGAGATTTCTGGAGACTCGTAATTTTTGGAAGCTTGCAACCCCTTTCAATGAAAGTGTTTCTCGCCAGTCACTGCTTAAAGCTACATGAAAAGGAAACAAAACATAGAGTTAGAATGTGAAACTGCTTTACTTTATCAAGTTTCAAAAAGCTAGCACAAACCGTGTTTGATTTAGAGTTCCAAATACATCGATCAATATAGGAGAAAACAGAGTGAAACGACAAAATTCAAACTGTTACTGGAAACGAACGCTTCAACATAGAAGAACGAAATTTGGAGAACCAAGTGGTCTTAGTGTACTGATCATTACCTGAAAGTATCATCCAGTTTGGGTGAAAAAATATTTGCTGAGATTTCTGGAGACTCGTAATTTTTGGAAGCTTGCAACCCCTTTCAATGAAAGTGTTTCTCGCCAGTCACTGCTTAAAGCTACATGAAAAGGAAACAAAACATAGAGTTAGAATCTGAAACTGCTTTACTGTGTCAAATTTCAAGAAGCTAGCACAAACCGTGTTTGATTTAGAGTTCCAAATACATCTATCAATATAGGAGAAAACAGAGTGAAATGCCAGAATGGAAACTGTTACTGGAAACGAACGCTTCAACATAGAAGAACGAAATTTGGAGATCCAAGTGGGCTTAGTGTACTGATCATTACCTGAAAGTATCATCCAGTTTGGGTGAAAAAATATTTGCTGAGATTTCTGGAGACTCGTAATTTTTGGAAGCTTGCAACCCCTTTCAATGAAGTGTTTCTCGCCAGTCACTGCTTAAAGCTACATGAAAAGGAAACAAAACGTAGAGTTAGAATCTGAAACTGCTTTACTGTGTCAAGTTTCAAGAAGCTAGCACAAACCGTGTTTGATTTAGAGTTCCAAATACATCTATCAATATAGGAGAAAACAGAGTGAAACGCCAAAATTCAAACTGTTACTGGAAACGAACGCTTCAACGTAGAAGAACGAAATTTGGGGAACCAAGTGGGCTTAGTGTACTGATCATTTCCTGAAAGTATCATCCAGTTTGGGTGAAAAACCTTTGCTGAGATTTCTGGAGACTCGTAATTTTTGGAAGTTGCAACCCCTTTCAATGAAAGTGTTTCTCGCCAGTCACTGCTTAGGGCTACATGAAAAGGAAACAAAACATAGAGTTAGAATGTGAAACTGCTTTACTTTGTCAAGTTTCAAGAAGCTAGCACAAACCGTGTTTGATTTAGTGTTCCAAATACATCTATCAATATAGGAGAAAACAGAGTGAAACGCCAAAATTCAAACTGTTACTGGAAACGAACGCTTCAAAATAGAAGAACGAAATTTGGGGAACCAAGTGGGCTTAGTGTACTGATCATTACCTGAAAGTATCATCCAGTTTGGGTGAAAAAATATTTGCTGAGATTTCTGGAGACTCGTAATTTTTGGAAGCTTGCAACCCCTTTCAATGAAAGTGTTTCTCGCCAGTCACTGCTTAGGGCTACATGAAAAGGAATCAAAACATAGAGTTAGAATGTGAAACTGTTTTACTGTGTCAAGTTTTAAGAAGCTAGCACAAACCGTGTTTGATTTAGAGTTCCAAATACATCTATCAATATAGGAGAAAACAGAGTGAAATGCCAGAATGGAAACTGTTACTGGAAACGAACGCTTCAACATAGAAGAACGAAATTTGGAGAACCAACTGGGCTTAGTGTACTGATCATTACCTGAAAGTATCATCCAGTTTGGGTGAAAAAATATTTGCTGAGATTTCTGGAGACTCGTAATTTTTGGAAGCTTGCAACCCCTTTCAATGTAAGTGTTTCTCGCCAGTCACTGCTTAAAGCTACATGAAAAGGAAACAAAACATAGAGTTAGAATGTGAAACTGCTTTACTGTGTCAAGTTTCAAAAAGCTAGCACAAACCGTGTTTGATTTAGAGTTCCAAATACATCTATCAATATAGGAGAAAACAGAGTGAAACGACAAAATTCAAACTGTTACTGGAAACGAACGCTTCAACATAGAAGAACGAAATTTGGAGAACCAAGTGGGCTTATTGTACTGATCATTGCCTGAAAGTATCATCCAGTTTGGGTGAAAAAATATTTGCTGAGATTTCTGGAGACTCGTAATTTTTGGAAGCTTGCAACCCCTTTCAATGAAAGTGTTTCTCGCCAGTCACTGCTTAGGGCTACATGAAAAGGAAACAAAACATAGAGTTAGAATCTGAAACTGCTTTACTGTGTCAAATTTCAAGAAGCTAGCACAAACCGTGTTTGATTTAGAGTTCCAAATACATCTATCAATAAAGGAGAAAACAGAGTGAAATGCCAGAATGGAAACTGTTACTGGAAACGAACGCTTCAACATAGAAGAACGAAATTTGGAGATCCAAGTGGGCTTAGTGTACTGATCATTACCTTAAAGTATCATCCAGTTTGGGTGAAAAAATATTTGCTGAGATTTCTGGAGACTCGTAATTTTTGGAAGCTTGCAACCCCTTTCAATGAAAGTGTTTCTGGCCAGTCACTGCTTAAAGCTACATGAAAATGAAACAAAACGTAGAGTTAGAATCTGAAACTGCTTTACTGTGTCAAGTTTCAAGAAGCTAGCACAAACCGTGTTTGATTTAGAGTTCCAAATACATCTATCAATATAGGAGAAAACAGAGTGAAACGCCAAAATTCAAACTGTTACTGGAAACGAACGCTTCAACATAGAAGAATGAAATTTGGGGAACCAAGTGGGCTTAGTGTACTGATCATTACCTGAAAGTATCATCCAGTTTGGGTGAAAAAATATTTGCTGAGATTTCTGGAGACTCGTAATTTTTGGAAGCTTGCAACCCCTTTCAATGAAAGTGTTTCTCGCCAGTCACTGCTTAAAGGTACATGAAAAGAAAACAAAACATAGAGTTAGAATCTGAAACTGCTTTACTGTGTCAAATTTCAAGAAGCTAGCACAAACCGTGTTTGATTTAGAGTTCCAAATACATCTATCAATATAGGAGAAAATAGAGTGAAACGACAAAATTCAAACTGTTACTGGAAACGAACGCTTCAACATAGAAGAACGAAATTTGGAGAACCAAGTGGTCTTAGTGTACTGATCATTGCCTGAAAGTATCATCCAGTTTGGGTGAAAAAATATTTGCTGAGATTTCTGGAGACTCGTAATTTTTGGAAGCTTGCAGCCCCTTTCAATGAAAGTGTTTCTCGCCAGTCACTGCTTAAAGGTACATGAAAAGGAAACAAAACATAGAGTTAGAATCTGAAACTGCTTTACTGTGTCAAATTTCAAGAAGCTAGCACAAACCGTGTTTGATTTAGAGTTCCAAATACATCTATCAATATAGGAGAAAACAGAGTGAAATGCCAGAATGGAAACTGTTACTGGAAACGAACGCTTCAACATAGAAGAACGAAATTTGGAGATCCAAGTGGGCTTAGTGTACTGATCATTACCTTAAAGTATCATCCAGTTTGGGTGAAAAAATATTTGCTGAGATTTCTGGAGACTCGTAATTTTTGGAAGCTTGCAACCACTTTCAATGAAAGTGTTTCTCGCCAGTCACTGCTTAAAGCTACATGAAAAGGAAACAAAACGTAGAGTTAGAATCTGAAACTGCTTTACTGTGTCAAGTTTCAAGAAGCTAGCACAAACCGTGTTTGATTTAGAGTTACAAATACATCTATCAATATAGGAGAAAACAGAGTGAAACGACAAAATTCAAACTGTTACTGGAAACGAACGCTTCAACATAGAAGAACGAAATTTGGGGAACCAAGTGGGCTTAGTGTACTGATCATTACCTGAAAGTATCATCCAGTTTGGGTGAAAAATATTTGCTGAGATTTCTGGAGACTCGTAATTTTTGGAAGCTTGCAACCCCTTTCAATGAAAGTGTTTCTCGCCAGTCACTGCTTAGGGCTACATGAAAAGGAAACAAAACATAGAGTTAGAATGTGAAACTGCTTTACTGTGTCAAGTTTCAAGAAGCTAGCACAAACCGTGTTTGATTTAGAGTTCCAAATACATCTATCAATATAGGAGAAAACAGAGTGAAACGCCAAAATTCAAACTGTTACTGGAAACGAACGCTTCAACATTGAAGAACGAAATTTGGTTAACCAAGTGGGCTTAGTGTACTGATCATTACCTGAAAGTATCATCCCGTTTGGGTGAAAAAATATTTGCTGAAATTTCTGGAGACTCGTAATTTTTGGAAGCTTGCAACCCCTTTCAATGAAAGTGTTTCTCGCCAGTCACTGCTTAAAGCTACATGAAAAGGAAACAAAACATAGAGTTAGAATCTGAAACTGCTTTACTGTGTCAAATTTCAAGAAGCTAGCAAAAACCGTGTTTGATTTAGAGTTCCAAATACATCTATCAATATAGGAGAAAACAGAGTGAAATGCCAGAATGGAAACTGTTACTGGAAACGAACGCTTCAACATAGAAGAACGAAATTTGGAGATCCAAGTGGGCTTAGTGTACTGATCATTACCTTAAAGTATCATCCAGTTTGGGTGAAAAAATATTTGCTGAGATTTCTGGAGACTCGTAATTTTTGGAAGCTTGCAACCCCTTTCAATGAAAGTGTTTCTGGCCAGTCACTGCTTAAAGCTACATGAAAATGAAACAAAACGTAGAGTTAGAATCTGAAACTGCTTTACTGTGTCAAGTTTCAAGAAGCTAGCACAAACCGTGTTTGATTTAGAGTTCCAAATACATCTATCAATATAGGAGAAAACAGAGTGAAACGCCAAAATTCAAACTGTTACTGGAAACGAACGCTTCAACATAGAAGAATGAAATTTGGGGAACCAAGTGGGCTTAGTGTACTGATCATTACCTGAAAGTATCATCCAGTTTGGGTGAAAAAATATTTGCTGAGATTTCTGGAGACTCGTAATTTTTGGAAGCTTGCAACCCCTTTCAATGAAAGTGTTTCTCGCCAGTCACTGCTTAAAGGTACATGAAAAGAAAACAAAACATAGAGTTAGAATCTGAAACTGCTTTACTGTGTCAAATTTCAAGAAGCTAGCACAAACCGTGTTTGATTTAGAGTTCCAAATACATCTATCAATATAGGAGAAAATAGAGTGAAACGACAAAATTCAAACTGTTACTGGAAACGAACGCTTCAACATAGAAGAACGAAATTTGGAGAACCAAGTGGTCTTAGTGTACTGATCATTGCCTGAAAGTATCATCCAGTTTGGGTGAAAAAATATTTGCTGAGATTTCTGGAGACTCGTAATTTTTGGAAGCTTGCAGCCCCTTTCAATGAAAGTGTTTCTCGCCAGTCACTGCTTAAAGGTACATGAAAAGGAAACAAAACATAGAGTTAGAATCTGAAACTGCTTTACTGTGTCAAATTTCAAGAAGCTAGCACAAACCGTGTTTGATTTAGAGTTCCAAATACATCTATCAATATAGGAGAAAACAGAGTGAAATGCCAGAATGGAAACTGTTACTGGAAACGAACGCTTCAACATAGAAGAACGAAATTTGGAGATCCAAGTGGGCTTAGTGTACTGATCATTACCTTAAAGTATCATCCAGTTTGGGTGAAAAAATATTTGCTGAGATTTCTGGAGACTCGTAATTTTTGGAAGCTTGCAACCACTTTCAATGAAAGTGTTTCTCGCCAGTCACTGCTTAAAGCTACATGAAAAGGAAACAAAACGTAGAGTTAGAATCTGAAACTGCTTTACTGTGTCAAGTTTCAAGAAGCTAGCACAAACCGTGTTTGATTTAGAGTTACAAATACATCTATCAATATAGGAGAAAACAGAGTGAAACGACAAAATTCAAACTGTTACTGGAAACGAACGCTTCAACATAGAAGAACGAAATTTGGGGAACCAAGTGGGCTTAGTGTACTGATCATTACCTGAAAGTATCATCCAGTTTGGGTGAAAAATATTTGCTGAGATTTCTGGAGACTCGTAATTTTTGGAAGCTTGCAACCCCTTTCAATGAAAGTGTTTCTCGCCAGTCACTGCTTAGGGCTACATGAAAAGGAAACAAAACATAGAGTTAGAATGTGAAACTGCTTTACTGTGTCAAGTTTCAAGAAGCTAGCACAAACCGTGTTTGATTTAGAGTTCCAAATACATCTATCAATATAGGAGAAAACAGAGTGAAACGCCAAAATTCAAACTGTTACTGGAAACGAACGCTTCAACATTGAAGAACGAAATTTGGTTAACCAAGTGGGCTTAGTGTACTGATCATTACCTGAAAGTATCATCCCGTTTGGGTGAAAAAATATTTGCTGAAATTTCTGGAGACTCGTAATTTTTGGAAGCTTGCAACCCCTTTCAATGAAAGTGTTTCTCGCCAGTCACTGCTTAAAGCTACATGAAAAGGAAACAAAACATAGAGTTAGAATCTGAAACTGCTTTACTGTGTCAAATTTCAAGAAGCTAGCAAAAACCGTGTTTGATTTAGAGTTCCAAATACATCTATCAATATAGGAGAAAACAGAGTGAAATGCCAGAATGGAAACTGTTACTGGAAACGAACGCTTCAACATAGAAGAACGAAATTTGGAGATCCAAGTGGGCTTAGTGTACTGATCATTACCTTAAAGTATCATCCAGTTTGGGTGAAAAAATATTTGCTGAGATTTCTGGAGACTCGTAATTTTTGGAAGCTTGCAACCCCTTTCAATGAAAGTGTTTCTGGCCAGTCACTGCTTAAAGCTACATGAAAAGGAAACAAAACGTAGAGTTAGAATCTGAAACTGCTTTACTGTGTCAAGTTTCAAGAAGCTAGCACAAACCGTGTTTGATTTAGAGTTCCAAATACATCTATCAATATAGGAGAAAACAGAGTGAAACGCCAAAATTCAAACTGTTACTGGAAACGAACGCTTCAACATAGAAGAATGAAATTTGGGGAACCAAGTGGGCTTAGTGTACTGATGATTACCTGAAAGTATCATCCGGTTTGGGTGAAAAATATTTGCTGAGATTTCTGGAGACTCGTAATTTTTGGAAGCTTGCAACCCCATTCAATGAAAGTGTTTCTCGCCAGTCACTGTTTAGGGCTACATGAAAAGGAAACAAAACATAGAGTTAGAATGTGAAACTGCTTTACTGTGTCAAGGTTCAAGAAGCTAGCACAAACCGTGTTTGATTTAGAGTTCCAAATACATCTATCAATATAGGAGAAAACAGAGTGAAATGCCAGAATGGAAACTGTTACAGGAAACTAACACTTCAACATAGAAGATCAAAATTTGGGGAACCAAGTGGGCTTAGTGTACTGATCATTACCTGAAAGTATCATCCAGTTAGGGTGAAAAAATATTTGCTGAGATTTCTGGAGACTCGTAATTTTTGGAAGCTTGCAACCCCTTTCAATGAAAGTGTTTCTCGCCAGTCACTGCTTAGGGCTACATGAAAAGGAATCAAAACATAGAGTTAGAATGTGAAACTGCTTTACTGTGTCAAGTTTTAAGAAGCTAGCACAAACCGTGTTTGATTTAGAGTTCCAAATACATCTATCAGTATAGGAGAAAACAGAGTGAAATGCCAGAATGGAAACTGTTACTGCAAACGAACGCTTCAACATAGAAGAACGAAATTTGGAGAACCAAGTGGGCTTAGTGCACTGATCATTACCTGAAAGTATCATCCAGTTTGGGTGAAAAAATATTTGCTGAGATTTCTGGAGACTCGTAATTTTTGGAAGCTTGCAACCCCTTTCAATGAAAGTGTTTCTCGCCAGTCACTGCTTAAAGCTACATGAAAAGGAAACAAAACATAGAGTTAGAATGTGAAACTGCTTTACTTTATCAAGTTTCAAAAAGCTAGCACAAACCGTGTTTGATTTAGAGTTCCAAATACATCGATCAATATAGGAGAAAACAGAGTGAAACGACAAAATTCAAACTGTTACTGGAAACGAACGCTTCAACATAGAAGAACGAAATTTGGAGAACCAAGTGGTCTTAGTGTACTGATCATTACCTGAAAGTATCATCCAGTTTGGGTGAAAAAATATTTGCTGAGATTTCTGGAGACTCGTAATTTTTGGAAGCTTGCAACCCCTTTCAATGAAAGTGTTTCTCGCCAGTCACTGCTTAAAGCTACATGAAAAGGAAACAAAACATAGAGTTAGAATCTGAAACTGCTTTACTGTGTCAAATTTCAAGAAGCTAGCACAAACCGTGTTTGATTTAGAGTTCCAAATACATCTATCAATATAGGAGAAAACAGAGTGAAATGCCAGAATGGAAACTGTTACTGGAAACGAACGCTTCAACATAGAAGAACGAAATTTGGAGATCCAAGTGGGCTTAGTGTACTGATCATTACCTGAAAGTATCATCCAGTTTGGGTGAAAAAATATTTGCTGAGATTTCTGGAGACTCGTAATTTTTGGAAGCTTGCAACCCCTTTCAATGAAGTGTTTCTCGCCAGTCACTGCTTAAAGCTACATGAAAAGGAAACAAAACGTAGAGTTAGAATCTGAAACTGCTTTACTGTGTCAAGTTTCAAGAAGCTAGCACAAACCGTGTTTGATTTAGAGTTCCAAATACATCTATCAATATAGGAGAAAACAGAGTGAAACGCCAAAATTCAAACTGTTACTGGAAACGAACGCTTCAACGTAGAAGAACGAAATTTGGGGAACCAAGTGGGCTTAGTGTACTGATCATTTCCTGAAAGTATCATCCAGTTTGGGTGAAAAACCTTTGCTGAGATTTCTGGAGACTCGTAATTTTTGGAAGTTGCAACCCCTTTCAATGAAAGTGTTTCTCGCCAGTCACTGCTTAGGGCTACATGAAAAGGAAACAAAACATAGAGTTAGAATGTGAAACTGCTTTACTTTGTCAAGTTTCAAGAAGCTAGCACAAACCGTGTTTGATTTAGTGTTCCAAATACATCTATCAATATAGGAGAAAACAGAGTGAAACGCCAAAATTCAAACTGTTACTGGAAACGAACGCTTCAAAATAGAAGAACGAAATTTGGGGAACCAAGTGGGCTTAGTGTACTGATCATTACCTGAAAGTATCATCCAGTTTGGGTGAAAAAATATTTGCTGAGATTTCTGGAGACTCGTAATTTTTGGAAGCTTGCAACCCCTTTCAATGAAAGTGTTTCTCGCCAGTCACTGCTTAGGGCTACATGAAAAGGAATCAAAACATAGAGTTAGAATGTGAAACTGTTTTACTGTGTCAAGTTTTAAGAAGCTAGCACAAACCGTGTTTGATTTAGAGTTCCAAATACATCTATCAATATAGGAGAAAACAGAGTGAAATGCCAGAATGGAAACTGTTACTGGAAACGAACGCTTCAACATAGAAGAACGAAATTTGGAGAACCAACTGGGCTTAGTGTACTGATCATTACCTGAAAGTATCATCCAGTTTGGGTGAAAAAATATTTGCTGAGATTTCTGGAGACTCGTAATTTTTGGAAGCTTGCAACCCCTTTCAATGTAAGTGTTTCTCGCCAGTCACTGCTTAAAGCTACATGAAAAGGAAACAAAACATAGAGTTAGAATGTGAAACTGCTTTACTGTGTCAAGTTTCAAAAAGCTAGCACAAACCGTGTTTGATTTAGAGTTCCAAATACATCTATCAATATAGGAGAAAACAGAGTGAAACGACAAAATTCAAACTGTTACTGGAAACGAACGCTTCAACATAGAAGAACGAAATTTGGAGAACCAAGTGGGCTTATTGTACTGATCATTGCCTGAAAGTATCATCCAGTTTGGGTGAAAAAATATTTGCTGAGATTTCTGGAGACTCGTAATTTTTGGAAGCTTGCAACCCCTTTCAATGAAAGTGTTTCTCGCCAGTCACTGCTTAGGGCTACATGAAAAGGAAACAAAACATAGAGTTAGAATCTGAAACTGCTTTACTGTGTCAAATTTCAAGAAGCTAGCACAAACCGTGTTTGATTTAGAGTTCCAAATACATCTATCAATAAAGGAGAAAACAGAGTGAAATGCCAGAATGGAAACTGTTACTGGAAACGAACGCTTCAACATAGAAGAACGAAATTTGGAGATCCAAGTGGGCTTAGTGTACTGATCATTACCTTAAAGTATCATCCAGTTTGGGTGAAAAAATATTTGCTGAGATTTCTGGAGACTCGTAATTTTTGGAAGCTTGCAACCCCTTTCAATGAAAGTGTTTCTGGCCAGTCACTGCTTAAAGCTACATGAAAATGAAACAAAACGTAGAGTTAGAATCTGAAACTGCTTTACTGTGTCAAGTTTCAAGAAGCTAGCACAAACCGTGTTTGATTTAGAGTTCCAAATACATCTATCAATATAGGAGAAAACAGAGTGAAACGCCAAAATTCAAACTGTTACTGGAAACGAACGCTTCAACATAGAAGAATGAAATTTGGGGAACCAAGTGGGCTTAGTGTACTGATCATTACCTGAAAGTATCATCCAGTTTGGGTGAAAAAATATTTGCTGAGATTTCTGGAGACTCGTAATTTTTGGAAGCTTGCAACCCCTTTCAATGAAAGTGTTTCTCGCCAGTCACTGCTTAAAGGTACATGAAAAGGAAACAAAACATAGAGTTAGAATCTGAAACTGCTTTACTGTGTCAAATTTCAAGAAGCTAGCACAAACCGTGTTTGATTTAGAGTTCCAAATACATCTATCAATATAGGAGAAAATAGAGTGAAACGACAAAATTCAAACTGTTACTGGAAACGAACGCTTCAACATAGAAGAACGAAATTTGGAGAACCAAGTGGTCTTAGTGTACTGATCATTGCCTGAAAGTATCATCCAGTTTGGGTGAAAAAATATTTGCTGAGATTTCTGGAGACTCGTAATTTTTGGAAGCTTGCAGCCCCTTTCAATGAAAGTGTTTCTCGCCAGTCACTGCTTAAAGGTACATGAAAAGGAAACAAAACATAGAGTTAGAATCTGAAACTGCTTTACTGTGTCAAATTTCAAGAAGCTAGCACAAACCGTGTTTGATTTAGAGTTCCAAATACATCTATCAATATAGGAGAAAACAGAGTGAAATGCCAGAATGGAAACTGTTACTGGAAACGAACGCTTCAACATAGAAGAACGAAATTTGGAGATCCAAGTGGGCTTAGTGTACTGATCATTACCTTAAAGTATCATCCAGTTTGGGTGAAAAAATATTTGCTGAGATTTCTGGAGACTCGTAAT
Source organism: Spermophilus citellus (assembly GCF_964194105.1). Taxonomy (NCBI): domain Eukaryota; kingdom Metazoa; phylum Chordata; class Mammalia; order Rodentia; family Sciuridae; genus Spermophilus; species Spermophilus citellus. The sequence continues at coordinate 36,054 of NW_027672841.1, forward strand.
TTTTGGAAGCTTGCAACCACTTTCAATGAAAGTGTTTCTCGCCAGTCACTGCTTAAAGCTACATGAAAAGGAAACAAAACGTAGAGTTAGAATCTGAAACTGCTTTACTGTGTCAAGTTTCAAGAAGCTAGCACAAACCGTGTTTGATTTAGAGTTACAAATACATCTATCAATATAGGAGAAAACAGAGTGAAACGACAAAATTCAAACTGTTACTGGAAACGAACGCTTCAACATAGAAGAACGAAATTTGGGGAACCAAGTGGGCTTAGTGTACTGATCATTACCTGAAAGTATCATCCAGTTTGGGTGAAAAATATTTGCTGAGATTTCTGGAGACTCGTAATTTTTGGAAGCTTGCAACCCCTTTCAATGAAAGTGTTTCTCGCCAGTCACTGCTTAGGGCTACATGAAAAGGAAACAAAACATAGAGTTAGAATGTGAAACTGCTTTACTGTGTCAAGTTTCAAGAAGCTAGCACAAACCGTGTTTGATTTAGAGTTCCAAATACATCTATCAATATAGGAGAAAACAGAGTGAAACGCCAAAATTCAAACTGTTACTGGAAACGAACGCTTCAACATTGAAGAACGAAATTTGGTTAACCAAGTGGGCTTAGTGTACTGATCATTACCTGAAAGTATCATCCCGTTTGGGTGAAAAAATATTTGCTGAAATTTCTGGAGACTCGTAATTTTTGGAAGCTTGCAACCCCTTTCAATGAAAGTGTTTCTCGCCAGTCACTGCTTAAAGCTACATGAAAAGGAAACAAAACATAGAGTTAGAATCTGAAACTGCTTTACTGTGTCAAATTTCAAGAAGCTAGCAAAAACCGTGTTTGATTTAGAGTTCCAAATACATCTATCAATATAGGAGAAAACAGAGTGAAATGCCAGAATGGAAACTGTTACTGGAAACGAACGCTTCAACATAGAAGAACGAAATTTGGAGATCCAAGTGGGCTTAGTGTACTGATCATTACCTTAAAGTATCATCCAGTTTGGGTGAAAAAATATTTGCTGAGATTTCTGGAGACTCGTAATTTTTGGAAGCTTGCAACCCCTTTCAATGAAAGTGTTTCTGGCCAGTCACTGCTTAAAGCTACATGAAAAGGAAACAAAACGTAGAGTTAGAATCTGAAACTGCTTTACTGTGTCAAGTTTCAAGAAGCTAGCACAAACCGTGTTTGATTTAGAGTTCCAAATACATCTATCAATATAGGAGAAAACAGAGTGAAACGCCAAAATTCAAACTGTTACTGGAAACGAACGCTTCAACATAGAAGAATGAAATTTGGGGAACCAAGTGGGCTTAGTGTACTGATGATTACCTGAAAGTATCATCCGGTTTGGGTGAAAAATATTTGCTGAGATTTCTGGAGACTCGTAATTTTTGGAAGCTTGCAACCCCATTCAATGAAAGTGTTTCTCGCCAGTCACTGTTTAGGGCTACATGAAAAGGAAACAAAACATAGAGTTAGAATGTGAAACTGCTTTACTGTGTCAAGGTTCAAGAAGCTAGCACAAACCGTGTTTGATTTAGAGTTCCAAATACATCTATCAATATAGGAGAAAACAGAGTGAAATGCCAGAATGGAAACTGTTACAGGAAACTAACACTTCAACATAGAAGATCAAAATTTGGGGAACCAAGTGGGCTTAGTGTACTGATCATTACCTGAAAGTATCATCCAGTTAGGGTGAAAAAATATTTGCTGAGATTTCTGGAGACTCGTAATTTTTGGAAGCTTGCAACCCCTTTCAATGAAAGTGTTTCTCGCCAGTCACTGCTTAGGGCTACATGAAAAGGAATCAAAACATAGAGTTAGAATGTGAAACTGCTTTACTGTGTCAAGTTTTAAGAAGCTAGCACAAACCGTGTTTGATTTAGAGTTCCAAATACATCTATCAGTATAGGAGAAAACAGAGTGAAATGCCAGAATGGAAACTGTTACTGCAAACGAACGCTTCAACATAGAAGAACGAAATTTGGAGAACCAAGTGGGCTTAGTGCACTGATCATTACCTGAAAGTATCATCCAGTTTGGGTGAAAAAATATTTGCTGAGATTTCTGGAGACTCGTAATTTTTGGAAGCTTGCAACCCCTTTCAATGAAAGTGTTTCTCGCCAGTCACTGCTTAAAGCTACATGAAAAGGAAACAAAACATAGAGTTAGAATGTGAAACTGCTTTACTTTATCAAGTTTCAAAAAGCTAGCACAAACCGTGTTTGATTTAGAGTTCCAAATACATCGATCAATATAGGAGAAAACAGAGTGAAACGACAAAATTCAAACTGTTACTGGAAACGAACGCTTCAACATAGAAGAACGAAATTTGGAGAACCAAGTGGTCTTAGTGTACTGATCATTACCTGAAAGTATCATCCAGTTTGGGTGAAAAAATATTTGCTGAGATTTCTGGAGACTCGTAATTTTTGGAAGCTTGCAACCCCTTTCAATGAAAGTGTTTCTCGCCAGTCACTGCTTAAAGCTACATGAAAAGGAAACAAAACATAGAGTTAGAATCTGAAACTGCTTTACTGTGTCAAATTTCAAGAAGCTAGCACAAACCGTGTTTGATTTAGAGTTCCAAATACATCTATCAATATAGGAGAAAACAGAGTGAAATGCCAGAATGGAAACTGTTACTGGAAACGAACGCTTCAACATAGAAGAACGAAATTTGGAGATCCAAGTGGGCTTAGTGTACTGATCATTACCTGAAAGTATCATCCAGTTTGGGTGAAAAAATATTTGCTGAGATTTCTGGAGACTCGTAATTTTTGGAAGCTTGCAACCCCTTTCAATGAAGTGTTTCTCGCCAGTCACTGCTTAAAGCTACATGAAAAGGAAACAAAACGTAGAGTTAGAATCTGAAACTGCTTTACTGTGTCAAGTTTCAAGAAGCTAGCACAAACCGTGTTTGATTTAGAGTTCCAAATACATCTATCAATATAGGAGAAAACAGAGTGAAACGCCAAAATTCAAACTGTTACTGGAAACGAACGCTTCAACGTAGAAGAACGAAATTTGGGGAACCAAGTGGGCTTAGTGTACTGATCATTTCCTGAAAGTATCATCCAGTTTGGGTGAAAAACCTTTGCTGAGATTTCTGGAGACTCGTAATTTTTGGAAGTTGCAACCCCTTTCAATGAAAGTGTTTCTCGCCAGTCACTGCTTAGGGCTACATGAAAAGGAAACAAAACATAGAGTTAGAATGTGAAACTGCTTTACTTTGTCAAGTTTCAAGAAGCTAGCACAAACCGTGTTTGATTTAGTGTTCCAAATACATCTATCAATATAGGAGAAAACAGAGTGAAACGCCAAAATTCAAACTGTTACTGGAAACGAACGCTTCAAAATAGAAGAACGAAATTTGGGGAACCAAGTGGGCTTAGTGTACTGATCATTACCTGAAAGTATCATCCAGTTTGGGTGAAAAAATATTTGCTGAGATTTCTGGAGACTCGTAATTTTTGGAAGCTTGCAACCCCTTTCAATGAAAGTGTTTCTTGCCAGTCACTGCTTAGGGCTACATGAAAAGGAATCAAAACATAGAGTTAGAATGTGAAACTGCTTTACTGTGTCAAGTTTTAAGAAGCTAGCACAAACCGTGTTTGATTTAGAGTTCCAAATACATCTATCAAAATAGGAGAAAACAGAGTGAAATGCCAGAATGGAAACTGTTACTGGAAACGAACGCTTCAACATAGAAGAACGAAATTTGGAGAACCAACTGGGCTTAGTGTACTGATCATTACCTGAAAGTATCATCCAGTTTGGGTGAAAAAATATTTGCTGAGATTTCTGGAGACTCGTAATTTTTGGAAGCTTGCAACCCCTTTCAATTAAAGTGTTTCTCGCCAGTCATTGCTTAAAGCTACATGAAAAGGAAACAAAACGTAGAGTTAGAATGTGAAACTGCTTTACTGTGTCAAGTTTCAAGAAGCTAGCACAAACCGTGTTTGATTTAGAGTTCCAAATACATCTATCAATATAGGAGAAAACAGAGTGAAACGACAAAATTCAAACTGTTACTGGAAACGAACGCTTCAACATAGAAGAACGAAATTTGGGGAACCAAGTGGGCTTAGTGTACTGATCATTACCTGAAAGTATCATCCAGTTTGGATGAAAAAATATTTGCTGAGATTTCTGGAGACTCGTAATTTTTGGAAGCTTGCAACCCCTTTTAATGAAAGTGTTTCTCGCCAGTCACTGCTTAAAGCTACATGAAAAGGAAACAAAACGTAGAGTTAGAATCTGAAACTGCTTTACTGTATCAAGTTTCAAGAAGCTAGCACAAACCGTGTTTGATTTAGAGTTCCAAATACATCTATCAATATAGGAGTAAACAGAGTGAAACGCCAAAATGCAAACTGATAGTGGAAACGAACGCTGCAACATAGAAGAACGAAATTTGGAGAACCATGTGGGCGTAGTGTACTGATCATTACCTGAAAGTATCATCCAGTTTGGGTTAAAAAATATTTGCTGAGATTTCTGGAGACTCGTAATTTTTGGAAGCTTGCAACCCCTTTCAATGAAAGAGTTTCTCGCCAGTCTCTGCTTAGGGCTACATGAAAAGGAAACAAAACATAGAGTTAGAATCTGAAACAGCTTTACTGTGTCAAGTTTCAAGAAGCTAGCACAAACCGTGTTTGATTTAGAGTTCCAAATACATCTATCCATATAGGAGAAAACAGAGTGAAATGCCAGAATGGAAACTGTTACTGGAAATGAACGCTTCAACATAGAAGAATGAAATATATAGAACCAAGTGGGCTTAGTGTACTGATCATTACCTGAAAGTATCATCCAGTTTGGGTGAAAATATATTTGCTGAGATTTCTGGAGACTCGTAATTTTTGGAAGCTTGCAACCCCTTTCAATGAAAGTGTTTCTCACCAGTCACTGCTTCAAGCTACATGAAAAGGAAACAAAACATAGAGTTAGAATCTGAAACTGCTTTACTGTGTCAAGTTTCAAGAAGCTAGCACAAACCGTGTTTGATTTAGAGTTCCAAATACATCTATCAATATAGGAGAAAACAGAGTGAAACGACAAAATTCAAACTGTTACTGGAAACGAACGCTTCAACATAGAAGAACGAAATTTGGGGAACCAAGTGGGCTTAGTGTACTGATCATTACCTGAAAGTATCATCCAGTTTGGGTGAAAAAATATTTGCTGAGATTTCTGGAGACTCGTAATTTTTGGAAGCTTGCAACCCCTTTCAATGAAAGTGTTTCTCGCCAGTCACTGCTTAAAGCTACATGAAAAGGAAACAAAACATAGAGTTAGAATCTGAAACTGCTTTACTATATCAAGTTTCAAAAAGCTAGCACAAACCGTGTTTGATTTAGAGTTCCAAATACATCTATCAATATAGGAGAAAACAGAGTGAAACGACAAAATTCAAACTGTTACTGGAAACGAACGCTTCAACATAGAAGAACGAAATTTGGGGAACCAAGTGGGCTTAGTGTACTGATCATTGCCTGAAAGTATCATCCAGTTTGGGTGAAAAAATATTTGCTGAGATTTCTGGAGACTCGTAATTTTTGGAAGCTTGCAACCCCTTTCAATGAAAGAGTTTCTCGCCAGTCTCTGCTTAGGGCTACATGAAAAGGAAACAAAACATAGAGTTAGAATCTGAAACTGCTTTACTGTGTCAAGTTTCAAGAAGCTAGCACAAACCGTGTTTGATTTAGAGTTCCAATACATCTATCAGTATAGGAGAAAACAGAGTGAAATGCCAGAATGGAAACTGTTACTGGAAACGTAAGGCTTCAACATAGAAGAACGAAATTTGGAGAACCAAGTGGGCTTAGTGTACTGATCATTGCCTGAAAGTATCATCCAGTTTGGGTGAAAAAATATTTGCTGAGATTTCTGGAGACTCGTAATTTTTGGAAGCTTGCAACCCCTTTCAATGAAAGTGTTTCTCGCCAGTCACTGCTTAGGGCTACATGAAAAGGAAACAAAACATAGAGTTAGAATATGAAACTGCTTTACTGTGTCAAGTTTCAAGAAGCTAGCACAAACTGTGCTTGTTTTAGAGTTCCAAATACATCTATCAATATAGGAGAAAACAGAGTGAAATGCCAGAATGGAAACTGTTACTGGAAACGAACGCTTCAACATAAAGAATGAAATTTGGAGAACCAACTGGGCTTAGTGTACTGATCATTACCTGAAAGTATCATCCAGTTTGGGTGAAAAAATATTTGCTGAGATTTCTGGAGACTCGTAATTTTTGGAAGCTTGCAACCCCTTTCAATTAAAGTGTTTCTCGCCATTCACTGCTTAAAGCTACATGAAAAGGAAACAAAACGTAGAGTTAGAATCTGAAACTGCTTTACTGTGTCAAGTTTCAAGAAGCTAGCACAAACCATGTTTGATTTAGAGTTCCAAATACATCTATCAATATAGAAGAAAACAGAGTGAAACGACAAAATTCAAACTGTTACTGGAAACGAACGCTTCAGCATAGAAGAACGAAATTTGGGGAACCAAGTGGGCTTAGTGTACTGATCATTACCTGAAAGTATCATCCAGTTTGGGTGAAAAAATATTTGCTGAGATTTTTGGAAACTCGTAATTTTTGGAAGCTTGCAACCCCTTTCAATGAAAGTGTTTCTCGCCAGTCACTGCTTAAAGCTACATGAAAGGAAACAAAACATAGATTTAGAATCTGAAACTGCTTTACGGTGTCAAGTTTCAAGAAGCTAGCACAAACCGTGTTTGATTTTGAGTTCCAAATACATCTATCAATATGGAAGAAAACAGAGTGAAATGCCAGAATGGAAACTGTTACTTGAAACGAACGCTTCAACATAGAAGATCGAAATTTGGGGAACCAAGTGGGCTTAGTGTACTGATCATTACCTGAAAGTATCATCCAGTTTGGGTGAAAAAATATTTGCTGAGATTTCTGGAGACTCGTAATTTTTGGAAGCTTGCAACCCCTTTCAATGAAAGTGTTTCTCGCCAGTCACTGCTTAAAGCTACATGAAAAGGAAACAAAACGTAGAGTTAGAATCTGAAACTGCTTTACTGTGTCAAGTTTCAAGAAGCTAGCACAAACCGTGTTTGATTTAGAGTTCCAAATACATCTATCAATATAGGAGAAAACAGAGTGAAACGACAAAATTCAAACTGTTACTGGAAACGAACGCTTCAACATAGAAGAACGAAATTTGGGGAACCAAGTGGGCTTAGTGTACTGATCATTACCTGAAAGTATCATCCAGTTTGGGTGAAAAATATTTGCTGAGATTTCTGGAGACTCGTAATTTTTGGAAGCTTGCAACCCCTTTCAATGAAAGTGTTTCTCGCCAGTCACTGCTTAGGGCTACATGAAAAGGAAACAAAACATAGAGTTAGAATGTGAAACTGCTTTACTATGTCAAGTTTCAAGAAGCTAGCACAAACCGTGTTTGATTTAGAGTTCCAAATACATCTATCAATATAGGAGAAAACAGAGTGAAACGACAAAATTCAAACTGTTACTGGAAACGAACGCTTCAACATAGAAGAACGAAATTTGGAGAACCAAGTGGGCTTAGTGTACTGATCATTACCTGAAAGTATCATCCAGTTTGGGTGAAAAAATATTTGCTGAGATTTCTGGAGACCCGTAATTTTTGGAAGCTTGCAACCCCTTTCAATGAAAGTGTTTCTCGCCAGTAACTGCTTAAAGCTACATGAAAAGGAAACAAAACATAGAGTTAGAATCTGAAACTGCTTTACTGTGTCAAGGTTCAAGAAGCTAGCAGAAACCGTGTTTGATTTAGAGTTCCAAATACATCTATCAATATAGGAGAAAACAGAGTGAAATGCCAGAATGGAAACTGTTACTGGGAACTAACACTTCAACATAGAAGATCAAAATTTGGGGAACCAAGTGAGCTTAGTGTACTAATCATTACCTGAGAGTATCATCCAGTTTGGGTGAAAAAATATTTGCTGAGATTTCTGGAGACTCGTAATTTTTGGAAGCTTGCAACCCCTTTCAATTAAAGTGTTTCTCGCCAGTCACTGCTTAGGGCTACATGAAAAGGAAACAATACATAGAGTTAGAATGTGAAACTGCTTTACTGTGTCAAGTTTCAAAAAGCTAGCACAAACCGTGTTTGATTTAGAGTTCCAAATACTTCTATCCATATAGGAGAAAACAGAGTGAAACGACAAAATTCAAACTGTTACTGGAAACGAACGCTTCAGCATAGAAGAACGAAATTTGGGGAACCAAGTGGTCTTAGTGTACTGATCATTACCTGAAAGTGTCATCCAATTTGGGTGAAAAAATATTTGCTGAGATTTCTGGAGACTCGTAATTTTTGGAAGCTTGCAACCCCTTTCAATGAAAGTGTTTCTCGCTAGTCACTGCTTAAAGCTACATGAAAAGGAAACAAAACATAGAGTTAGAATCTGAAACTACTTTACTGTGTCAAATTTCAAGAAGCTAGCACAAACCGTGTTTGATTTAGAGTTCCAAATACATCTATCAATATAGGAGAAAACAGAGTGAAATGCCAGAATGGAAACTGTTACTGGAAACGAACGCTTCAACATAGAAGAACGAAATTTGGAGAACCAAGTGGGCTTAGTGTACTGATCATTACCTGAAAGTATCATCCAGTTTGGGTGAAAAAATATTTGCTGAGATTTCTGGAGACTCGTAATTTTTGGAAGCTTGCAACCCCTTTCAATGAAAGTGTTTCCCGCCAGTCATTGCTTAAAGCTACATGAAAAGGAAACAAAACATAGAGTTAGAATCTGAAACTGCTTTACTGTGTCAAATTTCAAGAAGCTAGCACAAACCGTGTTTGACTTAGAGTTCCAAATACATCTATCAATATAGGAGAAAACAGAGTGAAATGCCAGAATGGAAACTGTTACTGGAAACGAACGCTTCAACATAGAAGAACGAAATTTGGAGATCCAAGTGGGCTTAGTGTACTGATCATTACCTGAAAGTATCATCCAGTTTGGGTGAAAAAATATTTGCTGAGATTTCTGGAGACTCGTAATTTTTGGAAGCTTGCAACCCCTTTCAATAAAAGAGTTTCTCGCCAGTCACTGCTTAAAGCTACATGAAAAGGAAACAAAACGTAGAGTTAGAATCTGAAACTGCTTTACTGTGTCAAGTTTCAAGAAGCTAGCACAAACCGTGTTTGATTTAGAGTTCCAAATACATCTATCAATATAGGAGAAAACAGAGTGAAATGCCAGAATGGAAACTGTTACTGGAAACGAACGCTTCAACATAGAAGAACGAAATTTGGGGAACCAAGTGGGCTTAGTGTACTGATCATTACCTGAAAGTATCATCCAGTTTGGGTGAAAAATATTTGCTGAGATTTCTGGAGACTCGTAATTTTTGGAAGCTTGCAACCCCTTTCAATGAAAGTGTTTCTCGCCAGTCACTGCTTAGGGCTACATGAAAAGGAATCAAAACATAGAGTTAGAATGTGAAACTGCTTTACTGTGTCAAGTTTTAAGAAGCTAGCACAAACCGTGTTTGATTTAGAGTTCCAAATACATCTATCAATATAGGAGAAAACAGAGTGAAATGCCAGAATGGAAACTGTTACTGGAAACGAACGCTTCAACATAGAAGAACGAAATTTGGAGAACCAAGTGGGCTTAGTGTACTGATCATTACCTGAAAGTATCATCCAGTTTGGGTGAAAAAATATTTGCTGAGATTTCTGGAGACTCGTAATTTTTGGAAGCTTGCAACCCCTTTCAATTAAAGTGTTTCTCTCCAGTCATTGCTTAAAGCTACATGAAAAGGAAACAAAACGTAGAGTTAGAATCTGAAACTGCTTTACTGTGTCAAGTTTCAAGAAGCTAGCACAAACCGTGTTTGATTTAGAGTTCCAAATACATCTATCAATATAGGAGAAAACAGAGTGAAACGACAAATTTCAAACTGTTACTGGAAACGAACGCTTCAACATAGAAGAACGAAATTTGGGGAACCAAGTGGGCTTAGTGTACTGATCATTACCTGAAAGTATCATGCAGTTTGTGTGAAAAAATATTTGCTGAGATTTCTGGAGACTCGTAATTTTTGGAAGCTTGCAACCCCTTTCAATGAAAGTGTTTCTCGCCAGTCACTGCTTAGGGCTACATGAAAAGGAAACAAAACATAGAGTTAGAATATGAAACTGCTTTACTGTGTCAAGTTTCAAGAAGCTAGCACAAACTGTGCTTGTTTTAGAGTTCCAAATACATCTATCAATATAGGAGAAACCAGAGTGAAATGCCAGAATGGAAACTGTTACTGGAAATGAACGCTTCAACATAAAGAATGAAATTTGGAGAACCAACTAGGCTTAGTGTACTGATCATTACCTGAAAGTATCATCCAGTTTGGGTGAAAAAATATTTGCTGAGATTTCTGGAGATTCGTAATTTTTGGAAGTTTGCCACCCCTTTCAATGAAAGTGTTTCTCGCCAGTCACTGCTTAAAGCTACATGAAAAGGAAACAAAACATAGAGTTAGAATGTGAAACTGCTTTACTTTATCAAGTTTCAAAAAGCTAGCACAAACCGTGTTTGATTTGGAGTTCCAAATACATCGATCAATATAGGAGAAAACAGAGTGAAACGACAAAATTCAAACTGTTACTGGAAACGAACGCTTCAACATAGAAGAACGAAATTTGGAGAACCAAGTGGTCTTAGTGTACTGATCATTACCTGAAAGTATCATCCAGTTTGGGTGAAAAAATATTTGCTGAGATTTCTGGAGACTCGTAATTTTTGGAAGCTTGCAACCCCTTTCAATGAAAGTGTTTCTCGCCAGTCACTGCTTAAAGCTACATGAAAAGGAAACAAAACATAGAGTTAGAATCTGAAACTGCTTTACTGTGTCAAATTTCAAGAAGCTAGCACAAACCGTGTTTGATTTAGAGTTCCAAATACATCTATCAATATAGGAGAAAACAGAGTGAAATGCCAGAATGGAAACTGTTACTGGAAACGAACGCTTCAACATAGAAGAACGAAATTTGGAGATCCAAGTGGGCTTAGTGTACTGATCATTACCTGAAAGTATCATCCAGTTTGGGTGAAAAAATATTTGCTGAGATTTCTGGAGACTCGTAATTTTTGGAAGCTTGCAACCCCTTTCAATGAAGTGTTTCTCGCCAGTCACTGCTTAAAGCTACATGAAAAGGAAACAAAACGTAGAGTTAGAATCTGAAACTGCTTTACTGTGTCAAGTTTCAAGAAGCTAGCACAAACCGTGTTTGATTTAGAGTTCCAAATACATCTATCAATATAGGAGAAAACAGAGTGAAACGCCAAAATTCAAACTGTTACTGGAAACGAACGCTTCAACGTAGAAGAACGAAATTTGGGGAACCAAGTGGGCTTAGTGTACTGATCATTTCCTGAAAGTATCATCCAGTTTGGGTGAAAAACCTTTGCTGAGATTTCTGGAGACTCGTAATTTTTGGAAGTTGCAACCCCTTTCAATGAAAGTGTTTCTCGCCAGTCACTGCTTAGGGCTACATGAAAAGGAAACAAAACATAGAGTTAGAATGTGAAACTGCTTTACTTTGTCAAGTTTCAAGAAGCTAGCACAAACCGTGTTTGATTTAGTGTTCCAAATACATCTATCAATATAGGAGAAAACAGAGTGAAACGCCAAAATTCAAACTGTTACTGGAAACGAACGCTTCAAAATAGAAGAACGAAATTTGGGGAACCAAGTGGGCTTAGTGTACTGATCATTACCTGAAAGTATCATCCAGTTTGGGTGAAAAAATATTTGCTGAGATTTCTGGAGACTCGTAATTTTTGGAAGCTTGCAACCCCTTTCAATGAAAGTGTTTCTCGCCAGTCACTGCTTAGGGCTACATGAAAAGGAATCAAAACATAGAGTTAGAATGTGAAACTGCTTTACTGTGTCAAGTTTTAAGAAGCTAGCACAAACCGTGTTTGATTTAGAGTTCCAAATACATCTATCAATATAGGAGAAAACAGAGTGAAATGCCAGAATGGAAACTGTTACTGGAAACGAACGCTTCAACATAGAAGAACGAAATTTGGAGAACCAACTGGGCTTAGTGTACTGATCATTACCTGAAAGTATCATCCAGTTTGGGTGAAAAAATATTTGCTGAGATTTCTGGAGACTCGTAATTTTTGGAAGCTTGCAACCCCTTTCAATTAAAGTGTTTCTCGCCAGTCATTGCTTAAAGCTACATGAAAAGGAAACAAAACGTAGAGTTAGAATGTGAAACTGCTTTACTGTGTCAAGTTTCAAGAAGCTAGCACAAACCGTGTTTGATTTAGAGTTCCAAATACATCTATCAATATAGGAGAAAACAGAGTGAAACGACAAAATTCAAACTGTTACTGGAAACGAACGCTTCAACATAGAAGAACGAAATTTGGGGAACCAAGTGGGCTTAGTGTACTGATCATTACCTGAAAGTATCATCCAGTTTGGATGAAAAAATATTTGCTGAGATTTCTGGAGACTCGTAATTTTTGGAAGCTTGCAACCCCTTTTAATGAAAGTGTTTCTCGCCAGTCACTGCTTAAAGCTACATGAAAAGGAAACAAAACGTAGAGTTAGAATCTGAAACTGCTTTACTGTATCAAGTTTCAAGAAGCTAGCACAAACCGTGTTTGATTTAGAGTTCCAAATACATCTATCAATATAGGAGTAAACAGAGTGAAACGCCAAAATGCAAACTGATAGTGGAAACGAACGCTGCAACATAGAAGAACGAAATTTGGAGAACCATGTGGGCGTAGTGTACTGATCATTACCTGAAAGTATCATCCAGTTTGGGTTAAAAAATATTTGCTGAGATTTCTGGAGACTCGTAATTTTTGGAAGCTTGCAACCCCTTTCAATGAAAGAGTTTCTCGCCAGTCTCTGCTTAGGGCTACATGAAAAGGAAACAAAACATAGAGTTAGAATCTGAAACAGCTTTACTGTGTCAAGTTTCAAGAAGCTAGCACAAACCGTGTTTGATTTAGAGTTCCAAATACATCTATCCATATAGGAGAAAACAGAGTGAAATGCCAGAATGGAAACTGTTACTGGAAATGAACGCTTCAACATAGAAGAATGAAATATATAGAACCAAGTGGGCTTAGTGTACTGATCATTACCTGAAAGTATCATCCAGTTTGGGTGAAAATATATTTGCTGAGATTTCTGGAGACTCGTAATTTTTGGAAGCTTGCAACCCCTTTCAATGAAAGTGTTTCTCACCAGTCACTGCTTCAAGCTACATGAAAAGGAAACAAAACATAGAGTTAGAATCTGAAACTGCTTTACTGTGTCAAGTTTCAAGAAGCTAGCACAAACCGTGTTTGATTTAGAGTTCCAAATACATCTATCAATATAGGAGAAAACAGAGTGAAACGACAAAATTCAAACTGTTACTGGAAACGAACGCTTCAACATAGAAGAACGAAATTTGAGGAACCAAGTGGGCTTAGTGTACTGATCATTACCTGAAAGTATCATCCAGTTTGGGTGAAAAAATATTTGCTGAGATTTCTGGAGACTCGTAATTTTTGGAAGCTTGCAACCCCTTTCAATGAAAGTGTTTCTCGCCAGTCACTGCTTAAAGCTACATGAAAAGGAAACAAAACATAGAGTTAGAATCTGAAACTGCTTTACTATATCAAGTTTCAAAAAGCTAGCACAAACCGTGTTTGATTTAGAGTTCCAAATACATCTATCAATATAGGAGAAAACAGAGTGAAACGACAAAATTCAAACTGTTACTGGAAACGAACGCTTCAACATAGAAGAACGAAATTTGGGGAACCAAGTGGGCTTAGTGTACTGATCATTACCTGAAAGTATCATCCAGTTTGGGTGAAAAAATATTTGCTGAGATTTCTGGAGACTCGTAATTTTTGGAAGCTTGCAACCCCTTTCAATGAAAGTGTTTCTCGCCAGTCTCTGCTTAAAGCTACATGAAAAGGAAACAAAACATAGAGTTAGAATGTGAAACTGCTTTACTGTGTCAAGTTTCAAAAAGCTAGCACAAACCGTGTTTGATTTAGAGTTCCAAATACATCTATCAATATAGGAGAAAACAGAGTGAAACGACAAAATTCAAACTGTTACTGGAAACGAACGCTTCAACATAGAAGAACGACATTTGGAGAACCAAGTGGGCTTAGTGTACTGATCATTACCTGAAAGTATCATGCAGTTTGGGTGAAAAAATATTTGCTGAGATTTCTGGAGACTCGTAATTTTTGGAAGCTTGCAACCCCTTTCAATGAAAGAGTTTCTCGCCAGTCTCTGCTTAGGGCTACATGAAAAGGAAACAAAACATAGAGTTAGAATCTGAAACTGCTTTACTGTGTCAAGTTTCAAGAAGCTAGCACAAACCGTGTTTGATTTAGAGTTCCAATACATCTATCAGTATAGGAGAAAACAGAGTGAAATGCCAGAATGGAAACTGTTACTGGAAACGTAAGGCTTCAACATAGAAGAACGAAATTTGGAGAACCAAGTGGGCTTAGTGTACTGATCATTGCCTGAAAGTATCATCCAGTTTGGGTGAAAAAATATTTGCTGAGATTTCTGGAGACTCGTAATTTTTGGAAGCTTGCAACCCCTTTCAATGAAAGTGTTTCTCGCCAGTCACTGCTTAGGGCTACATGAAAAGGAAACAAAACATAGAGTTAGAATATGAAACTGCTTTACTGTGTCAAGTTTCAAGAAGCTAGCACAAACTGTGCTTGTTTTAGAGTTCCAAATACATCTATCAAAATAGGAGAAAACAGAGTGAAATGCCAGAATGGAAACTGTTACTGGAAACGAACGCTTCAACATAAAGAATGAAATTTGGAGAACCAACTGGGCTTAGTGTACTGATCATTACCTGAAAGTATCATCCAGTTTGGGTGAAAAAATATTTGCTGAGATTTCTGGAGACTCGTAATTTTTGGAAGCTTGCAACCCCTTTCAATTAAAGTGTTTCTCGCCATTCACTGCTTAAAGCTACATGAAAAGGAAACAAAACGTAGAGTTAGAATCTGAAACTGCTTTACTGTGTCAAGTTTCAAGAAGCTAGCACAAACCATGTTTGATTTAGAGTTCCAAATACATCTATCAATATAGAAGAAAACAGAGTGAAACGACAAAATTCAAACTGTTACTGGAAACGAACGCTTCAGCATAGAAGAACGAAATTTGGGGAACCAAGTGGGCTTAGTGTACTGATCATTACCTGAAAGTATCATCCAGTTTGGGTGAAAAAATATTTGCTGAGATTTTTGGAAACTCGTAATTTTTGGAAGCTTGCAACCCCTTTCAATGAAAGTGTTTCTCGCCAGTCACTGCTTAAAGCTACATGAAAAGGAAACAAAACATAGATTTAGAATCTGAAACTGCTTTACGGTGTCAAGTTTCAAGAAGCTAGCACAAACCGTGTTTGATTTTGAGTTCCAAATACATCTATCAATATGGAAGAAAACAGAGTGAAATGCCAGAATGGAAACTGTTACTTGAAACGAACGCTTCAACATAGAAGATCGAAATTTGGGGAACCAAGTGGGCTTAGTGTACTGATCATTACCTGAAAGTATCATCCAGTTTGGGTGAAAAAATATTTGCTGAGATTTCTGGAGACTCGTAATTTTTGGAAGCTTGCAACCCCTTTCAATGAAAGTGTTTCTCGCCAGTCACTGCTTAAAGCTACATGAAAAGGAAACAAAACATAGAGTTAGAATCTGAAACTGCTTTACTGTGTCAAGTTTCAAGAAGCTAGCACAAACCGTGTTTGATTTAGAGTTCCAAATACATCTATCAATATAGGAGAAAACAGAGTGAAACGACAAAATTCAAACTGTTACTGGAAACGAACGCTTCAACATAGAAGAACGAAATTTGGGGAACCAAGTGGGCTTAGTGTACTGATCATTACCTGAAAGTATCATCCAGTTTGGGTGAAAAATATTTGCTGAGATTTCTGGAGACTCGTAATTTTTGGAAGCTTGCAACCCCTTTCAATGAAAGTGTTTCTCGCCAGTCACTGCTTAGGGCTACATGAAAAGGAAACAAAACATAGAGTTAGAATGTGAAACTGCTTTACTATGTCAAGTTTCAAGAAGCTAGCACAAACCGTGTTTGATTTAGAGTTCCAAATACATCTATCAATATAGGAGAAAACAGAGTGAAACGACAAAATTCAAACTGTTACTGGAAACGAACGCTTCAACATAGAAGAACGAAATTTGGAGAACCAAGTGGGCTTAGTGTACTGATCATTACCTGAAAGTATCATCCAGTTTGGGTGAAAAAATATTTGCTGAGATTTCTGGAGACCCGTAATTTTTGGAAGCTTGCAACCCCTTTCAATGAAAGTGTTTCTCGCCAGTAACTGCTTAAAGCTACATGAAAAGGAAACAAAACATAGAGTTAGAATCTGAAACTGCTTTACTGTGTCAAGGTTCAAGAAGCTAGCAGAAACCGTGTTTGATTTAGAGTTCCAAATACATCTATCAATATAGGAGAAAACAGAGTGAAATTCCAGAATGGAAACTGTTACTGGGAACTAACACTTCAACATAGAAGATCAAAATTTGGGGAACCAAGTGAGCTTAGTGTACTAATCATTACCTGAGAGTATCATCCAGTTTGGGTGAAAAAATATTTGCTGAGATTTCTGGAGACTCGTAATTTTTGGAAGCTTGCAACCCCTTTCAATTAAAGTGTTTCTCGCCAGTCACTGCTTAGGGCTACATGAAAAGGAAACAATACATAGAGTTAGAATGTGAAACTGCTTTACTGTGTCAAGTTTCAAAAAGCTAGCACAAACCGTGTTTGATTTAGAGTTCCAAATACTTCTATCCATATAGGAGAAAACAGAGTGAAACGACAAAATTCAAACTGTTACTGGAAACGAACGCTTCAGCATAGAAGAACGAAATTTGGGGAACCAAGTGGTCTTAGTGTACTGATCATTACCTGAAAGTATCATCCAGTTTGGGTGAAAAAATATTTGCTGAGATTTCTGGAGACTCGTAATTTTTGGAAGCTTGCAACCCCTTTCAATGAAAGTGTTTCTCGCTAGTCACTGCTTAAAGCTACATGAAAAGGAAACAAAACATAGAGTTAGAATCTGAAACTACTTTACTGTGTCAAATTTCAAGAAGCTAGCACAAACCGTGTTTGATTTAGAGTTCCAAATACATCTATCAATATAGGAGAAAACAGAGTGAAATGCCAGAATGGAAACTGTTACTGGAAACGAACGCTTCAACATAGAAGAACGAAATTTGGAGAACCAAGTGGGCTTAGTGTACTGATCATTACCTGAAAGTATCATCCAGTTTGGGTGAAAAAATATTTGCTGAGATTTCTGGAGACTCGTAATTTTTGGAAGCTTGCAACCCCTTTCAATGAAAGTGTTTCCCGCCAGTCATTGCTTAAAGCTACATGAAAAGGAAACAAAACATAGAGTTAGAATCTGAAACTGCTTTACTGTGTCAAATTTCAAGAAGCTAGCACAAACCGTGTTTGACTTAGAGTTCCAAATACATCTATCAATATAGGAGAAAACAGAGTGAAATGCCAGAATGGAAACTGTTACTGGAAACGAACGCTTCAACATAGAAGAACGAAATTTGGAGATCCAAGTGGGCTTAGTGTACTGATCATTACCTGAAAGTATCATCCAGTTTGGGTGAAAAAATATTTGCTGAGATTTCTGGAGACTCGTAATTTTTGGAAGCTTGCAACCCCTTTCAATAAAAGAGTTTCTCGCCAGTCACTGCTTAAAGCTACATGAAAAGGAAACAAAACGTAGAGTTAGAATCTGAAACTGCTTTACTGTGTCAAGTTTCAAGAAGCTAGCACAAACCGTGTTTGATTTAGAGTTCCAAATACATCTATCAATATAGGAGAAAACAGAGTGAAATGCCAGAATGGAAACTGTTACTGGAAACGAACGCTTCAACATAGAAGAACGAAATTTGGGGAACCAAGTGGGCTTAGTGTACTGATCATTACCTGAAAGTATCATCCAGTTTGGGTGAAAAATATTTGCTGAGATTTCTGGAGACTCGTAATTTTTGGAAGCTTGCAACCCCTTTCAATGAAAGTGTTTCTCGCCAGTCACTGCTTAGGGCTACATGAAAAGGAATCAAAACATAGAGTTAGAATGTGAAACTGCTTTACTGTGTCAAGTTTTAAGAAGCTAGCACAAACCGTGTTTGATTTAGAGTTCCAAATACATCTATCAATATAGGAGAAAACAGAGTGAAATGCCAGAATGGAAACTGTTACTGGAAATGAACGCTTCAACATAAAGAATGAAATTTGGAGAACCAACTAGGCTTAGTGTACTGATCATTACCTGAAAGTATCATCCAGTTTGGGTGAAAAAATATTTGCTGAGATTTCTGGAGATTCGTAATTTTTGGAAGTTTGCAACCCCTTTCAATGAAAGTGTTTCTCGCCAGTCACTGCTTAAAGCTACATGAAAAGGAAACAAAACGTAGAGTCAGAATCTGAAACTGCTTTACTGTGTCAAGGTTCAAAAAGCTAGCACAAACCGTGTTTGATTTAGAGTTCCAAATACATCTATCAATATAGGAGAAAACAGAGTGAAACGACAAAATTCAAACTGTTACTGGAAACGAACGCTTCAACATAGAAGAACGAAATTTGGGGAACCAAGTGGGCTTAGTGTACTGATCATTACCTGAAAGTATCATCCAGTTTGGGTGAAAAAATATTTGCTGAGATTTCTGGAGACTCGTAATTTTTGGAAGCTTGCAACCCCTTTCAATGAAAGTGTTTCTCGCCAGTCACTGCTTAAAGCTACATGAAAAGGAAACAAAACATAGAGTTAGAATCTGAAACTGCTTTACTGTGTCAAGTTTCAAGAAGCTAGCACAAACCGTGTTTGATTTAGAGTTCCAAATACATCTATCAATATAGGAGAAAACAGAGTGAAATGCCAGAATGGAAACTGTTACTGGAAACGAACGCTTCAACATAGAAGAACGAAATTTGGAGAACCAAGTGGGCTTAGTGTACTGATCATTACCTGAAAGTATCATCCAGTTTGGGTGAAAAAATATTTGCTGAGATTTCTGGAGACTCGTAATTTTTGGAAGCTTGCAACCCCTTTCAATTAAAGTGTTTCTCGCCATTCACTGCTTAAAGCTACATGAAAAGGAAACAAAACGTAGAGTTAGAATCTGAAACTGCTTTACTGTGTCAAGTTTCAAGAAGCTAGCACAAACCATGTTTGATTTAGAGTTCCAAATACATCTATCAATATAGAAGAAAACAGAGTGAAACGACAAAATTCAAACAGTTACTGGAAACGAACGCTTCAGCATAGAAGAACGAAATT
Organism: Spermophilus citellus; assembly: GCF_964194105.1. Lineage (NCBI taxonomy): Eukaryota > Metazoa > Chordata > Mammalia > Rodentia > Sciuridae > Spermophilus > Spermophilus citellus. Next base: position 55,428 of record NW_027672841.1, read on the forward strand.
TGGGGAACCAAGTGGGCTTAGTGTACTGATCATTACCTGAAAGTATCATCCAGTTTGGGTGAAAAATATTTGCTGAGATTTTTGGAAACTCGTAATTTTTGGAAGCTTGCAACCCCTTTCAATGAAAGTTTTTCTCGCCAGTCACTGCTTAAAGCTACATGAAAAGGAAACAAAACATAGAGTTAAAATCTGAAACTGCTTTACGGTGTCAATTTTCAAGAAGCTAGCACAAACCGTGTTTGATTTAGAGTTCCAAATACATCTATCAATATGGAAGAAAACAGAGTGAAATGCCAGAATGGAAACTGTTACTTGAAACGAACGCTTCAACATAGAAGATCGAAATTTGGGGAACCAAGTGGGCTTAGTGTACTGATCATTACCTGAAAGTATCATCCAGTTTGGGTGAAAAAATATTTGCTGAGATTTCTGGAGACTCGTAATTTTTGGAAGCTTGCAACCCCTTTCAATGAAAGTGTTTCTCGCCAGTCACTGCTTAGGGCTACATGAAAAGGAAACAAAACGTAGAGTTAGAATCTGAAACTGCTTTACTGTGTCAAGTTTCAAGAAGCTAGCACAAACCGTGTTTGATTTAGAGTTCCAAATACATCTATCAATATAGGAGAAAACAGAGTGAAACGACAAAATTCAAACTGTTACTGGAAACGAACGCTTCAACATAGAAGAACGAAATTTGGGGAACCAAGTGGGCTTAGTGTACTGATCATTACCTGAAAGTATCATCCAGTTTGGGTGAAAAATATTTGCTGAGATTTCTGGAGACTCGTAATTTTTGGAAGCTTGCAACCCCTTTCAATGAAAGTCTTTCTCGCCAGTCACTGCTTAAAGCTACATGAAAAGGAAACAAAACATAGAGTTAGAATCTGAAACTGCTTTACTGTGTCAAGGTTCAAGAAGCTAGCAGAAACCGTGTTTGATTTAGAGTTCCAAATACATCTATCAATATAGGAGAAAACAGAGTGAAATGCCAGAATGGAAACTGTTACTGGAATCTAACACTTCAACATAGAAGATCAAAATTTGGGGAACCAAGTGGGCTTAGTGTACTGATCATTACCTGAAAGTATCATCCAGTTTGGGTGAAAAAATATTTGCTGAGATTTCTGGAGACTCGTAATTTTTGGAAGCTTGCAACCCCTTTCAATGAAAGTGTTTCTCGCCAGTCACTGCTTAGGGCTACATGAAAAGGAATCAAAACATAGAGTTAGAATGTGAAACTGCTTTACTGTGTCAAGTTTTAAGAAGCTAGCACAAACCGTGTTTGATTTAGAGTTCCAAATACATCTATCAATATAGGAGAAAACAGAGTGAAATGCCAGAATGGAAACTGTTACTGGAAACGAACGCTTCAACATAGAAGAACAAAATTTGGAGAACCAAGTGGGCTTAGTGTACTGATCATTACCTGAAAGTATCATCCAGTTTGGGTGAAAAAATATTTGCTGAGATTTCTGGAGACTCGTAATTTTTGGAAGCTTGCAACCCCTTTCAATTAAAGTGTTTCTCGCCAGTCATTGCTTAGAGCTACATGAAAAGGAAACAAAACGTAGAGTTAGAATCTGAAACTGCTTTACTGTGTCAAGTTTCAAGAAGCTAGCACAAACCGTGTTTGATTTAGAGTTCCAAATACATCTATCAATATAGGAGAAAACAGAGTGAAACGACAAATTTCAAACTGTTACTGGAAACGAACGCTTCAACATAGAAGAACGAAATTTGGGGAACCAAGTGGGCTTAGTGTACTGATCATTACCTGAAAGTATCATGCAGTTTGGGTGAAAAAATATTTGCTGAGATTTCTGGAGACTCGTAATTTTTGGAAGCTTGCAACCCCTTTCAATGAAAGTGTTTCTCGCCAGTCACTGCTTAGGGCTACATGAAAAGGAAACAAAACATAGAGTTAGAATATGAAACTGCTTTACTGTGTCAAGTTTCAAGAAGCTAGCACAAACTGTGCTTGTTTTAGAGTTCCAAATACATCTATCAATATAGGAGAAAACAGAGTGAAATGCCAGAATGGAAACTGTTACTGGAAATGAACGCTTCAACATAAAGAATGAAATTTGGAGAACCAACTGGGCTTAGTGTACTGATCATTACCTGAAAGTATCATCCAGTTTGGGTGAAAAAATATTTGCTGAGATTTCTGGAGATTCGTAATTTTTGGAAGTTTGCAACCCCTTTCAATGAAAGTGTTTCTCGCCAGTCACTGCTTAAAGCTACATGAAAAGGAAACAAAACGTAGAGTCAGAATCTGAAACTGCTTTACTGTGTCAAGGTTCAAAAAGCTAGCACAAACCGTGTTTGATTTAGAGTTCCAAATACATCTATCAATATAGGAGAAAACAGAGTGAAACGACAAAATTCAAACTGTTACTGGAAACGAACGCTTCAACATAGAAGAACGAAATTTGGGGAACCAAGTGGGCTTAGTGTACTGATCATTACCTGAAAGTATCATCCAGTTTGGGTGAAAAAATATTTGCTGAGATTTCTGGAGACTCGTAATTTTTGGAAGCTTGCAACCCCTTTCAATGAAAGTGTTTCTCGCCAGTCACTGCTTAAAGCTACATGAAAAGGAAACAAAACATAGAGTTAGAATGTGAAACTGCTTTACTGTGTCAAGTTTCAAGAAGCTAGCACAAACCGTGTTTGATTTAGAGTTCCAAATACATCTATCAATATGGAAGAAAACAGAGTGAAATGCCAGAATGGAAACTGTTACTTGAAACGAACGCTTCAACATAGAAGATCGAAATTTGGGGAACCAAGTGGGCTTAGTGTACTGATCATTACCTGAAAGTATCATCCAGTTTGGGTGAAAAAATATTTGCTGAGATTTCTGGAGACTCGTAATTTTTGGAAGCTTGCAACCCCTTTCAATGAAAGTGTTTCTCGCCAGTCACTGCTTAAAGCTACATGAAAAGGAAACAAAACGTAGAGTTAGAATCTGAAACTGCTTTACTGTGTCAAGTTTCAAGAAGCTAGCACAAACCGTGTTTGATTTAGAGTTCCAAATACATCTATCAATATAGGAGAAAACAGAGTGAAACGACAAAATTCAAACTGTTACTGGAAACGAACGCTTCAACATAGAAGAACGAAATTTGGGGAACCAAGTGGGCTTAGTGTACTGATCATTACCTGAAAGTATCATCCAGTTTGGGTGAAAAATATTTGCTGAGATTTCTGGAGACTCGTAATTTTTGGAAGCTTGCAACCCCTTTCAATGAAAGTCTTTCTCGCCAGTCACTGCTTAAAGCTACATGAAAAGGAAACAAAACATAGAGTTAGAATGTGAAACTGCTTTACTGTGTCAAGTTTTAAGAAGCTAGCACAAACCGTGTTTGATTTAGAGTTCCAAATACATCTATCAATATAGGAGAAAACAGAGTGAAATGCCAGAATGGAAACTGTTACTGGAAACGAACGCTTCAACATAGAAGAACGAAATTTGGAGAACCAAGTGGGCTTAGTGTACTGATCATTACCTGAAAGTATCATCCAGTTTGGGTGAAAAAATATTTGCTGAGATTTCTGGAGACTCGTAATTTTTGGAAGCTTGCAACCCCTTTCAATTAAAGTGTTTCTCGCCAGTCATTGCTTAAAGCTACATGAAAAGGAAACAAAACGTAGAGTTAGAATCTGAAACTGCTTTACTGTGTCAAGTTTCAAGAAGCTAGCACAAACCGTGTTTGATTTAGAGTTCCAAATACATCTATCAATATAGGAGAAAACAGAGTGAAACGACAAATTTCAAACTGTTACTGGAAACGAACGCTTCAACATAGAAGAACGAAATTTGGGGAACGAAGTGGGCTTAGTGTACTGATCATTACCTGAAAGTATCATGCAGTTTGGGTGAAAAAATATTTGCTGAGATTTCTGGAGACTCGTAATTTTTGGAAGCTTGCAACCCCTTTCAATGAAAGTGTTTCTCGCCAGTCACTGCTTAGGGCTACATGAAAAGGAAACAAAACATAGAGTTAGAATATGAAACTGCTTTACTGTGTCAAGTTTCAAGAAGCTAGCACAAACTGTGCTTGTTTTAGAGTTCCAAATACATCTATCAATATAGGAGAAAACAGAGTGAAATGCCAGAATGGAAACTGTTACTGGAAATGAACGCTTCAAAATAAAGAATGAAATTTGGAGAACCAACTGGGCTTAGTGTACTGATCATTACCTGAAAGTATCATCCAGTTTGGGTGAAAAAATATTTGCTGAGATTTCTGGAGATTCGTAATTTTTGGAAGCTTGCAACCCCTTTCAATGAAAGTGTTTCTCGCCAGTCACTGCTTAAAGCTACATGAAAAGGAAACAAAACGTAGAGTCAGAATCTGAAACTGCTTTACTGTGTCAAGGTTCAAAAAGCTAGAACAAACCGTGTTTGATTTAGAGTTCCAAATACATCTATCAATATAGGAGAAAACAGAGTGAAACGACAAAATTCAAACTGTTACTGGAAACGAACGCTTCAACATAGAAGAACGAAATTTGGGGAACCAAGTGGGCTTAGTGTACTGATCATTACCTGAAAGTATCATCCAGTTTGGGGGAAAAATATTTGCTGAGATTTCTGGAGACTCGTAATTTTTGGAAGCTTGCAACCCCTTTCAATGAAAGTGTTTCTCGCCAGTCACTGCTTAAAGCTACATGAAAAGGAAACAAAACATAGAGTTAGAATGTGAAACTGCTTTACTGTGTCAAGTTTCAAGAAGCTAGCACAAACCGTGTTTGATTTAGAGTTCCAAATACATCTATCAATATAGGAGAAAACAGAGTGAAATGCCAGAATGGAAACTGTTACTGGAAACGAACGCTTCAACATAGAAGAACGAAATTTGGAGAACCAAGTGGGCTTAGTGTACTGATCATTACCTGAAAGTATCATCCAGTTTGGGTGAAAAAATATTTGCTGAGATTTCTGGAGACTCGTAATTTTTGGAAGCTTGCAACCCCTTTCAATGAAAGTGTTTCTCGCCAGTCACTGCTTAGGGCTACATGAAAAGGAAACAAAACATAGAGTTAGAATGTGAAACTGCTTTACTGTGTCAAGTTTCAAGAAGCTAGCACAAACCGTGTTTGATTTAGAGTTCCAAATACATCTGTCAATATAGGAGAAAATAGAGTGAAACGACAAAATTCAAACTGTTACTGGAAACGAACGCTTCAACATAGAAGAACGAAATTTGGGGAACCAAGTGGGCTTAGTGTACTGATCATTACCTGAAAGTATCATGCAGTTTGGGTGAAAAAATATTTGCTGAGATTTCTGGAGACTCGTAATTTTTGGAAGCTTGCAACCCCTTTCAATGAAAGTGTTTCTCGCCAGTCACTGCTTAGGGCTACATGAATAGGAAACAAAACGTAGAGTTAGAATGTGAAACTGCTTTACTGTTTCAAGTTTCAAGGAGCTAGCACAAACCGTGTTTCATTTAGAGTTCCAAATACATCTATCAATATAGGAGAAAACAGAGTGAAACGACAAAATTCAAACTGTTACTGGAAACGAACGCTTCAACATAGAAGAACGAAATTTGGGGAACCAAGTGGGCTTAGTGTACTGATCATTACCTGAAAGTATCATCCAGTTTTGGTGAAAAAATATTTGCTGAGATTTCTGGAGACTCGTAATTTTTGGAAGCTTGCAACCCCTTTCAATGAAAGTGTTTCTCGCCAGTCACTGCTTAAAGCTACATGAAAAGGAAACAAAACATAGAGTTAGAATGTGAAACTGCTTTACTGTGTCAAGTTTCAAGAAGCTAGCACAAACCGTGTTTGATTTAGAGTTCCAAATACATCTATCAATATAGGAGAAAACAGAGTGAAATGCCAGAATGGAAACTGTTACTGGAAACGAACGCTTCAACATAGAAGATCGAAATTTGGGGAACCAAGTGGGCTTAGTGTACTGATCATTACCTGAAAGTATCATCCAGTTTGGGTGAAAAAATATTTGCTGAGATTTCTGGAGACTCGTAATTTTTGGAAGCTTGCAACCCCTTTCAATGAAAGTGTTTCTCACCAGTCACTGCTTCAACCTACATGAAAAGGAAACAAAACATAGAGATAGAATCTGAAACTGCTTTACTGTGTCAAGTTTCAAAAAGCTAGCACAAACCGTGTTTGATTTAGAGTTCCAAATACATGTATCAATATAGGAGAAAACAGAGTGAAATGCCAGAATGGAAACTGTTACTGGAAACGAACGCTTCAACATAGAAGAACAAAATTTGGAGAACCAAGTGGGCTTAGTGTACTGATCATTACCTGAAAGTATCATCCAGTTTGGGTGAAAAAATATTTGCTGAGATTTCTGGAGACTCGTAATTTTTGGAAGCTTGCAACCCCTTTCAATGAAAGTGTTTCTCGCCAGTCACTGCTTAAAGCTACATGAAAAGGAAACAAAACGTAGAGTCAGAATCTGAAACTGCTTTACTGTGTCAAGTTTCAAAAAGCTAGCACAAACCGTGTTTGATTTAGAGTTCCAAATACATCTATCAATATAGGAGAAAACAGAGTGAAATGCCAGAATGGAAACTGTTACTGGAAAAGAACGCTTCAACATAGAAGAACGAAATTTGGAGAACCAAGTGGGCTTAGTGTACTGATCATTACCTGAAAGTATCATCCAGTTTGGGTGAAAAAATATTTGCTGAGATTTCTGGAGACTCGTAATTTTTGGAAGCTTGCAACCCCTTTCAATGAAAGTGTTTCTCGCCAGTCACTGCTTAGGGCTACATGAAAAGGAAACAAAACATAGAGTTAGAATGTGAAACTGCTTTACTGTGTCAAGTTTCAAGAAGCTAGCACAAACCGTGTTTGATTTAGAGTTCCAAATACATCTGTCAATATAGGAGAAAGTAGAGTGAAACGACAAAATTCAAACTGTTACTGGAAACGAACGCTTCAACATAGAAGAACGAAATTTGGGGAACCAAGTGGGCTTAGTGTACTGATCATTACCTGAAAGTATCATGCAGTTTGGGTGAAAAAATATTTGCTGAGATTTCTGGAGACTCGTAATTTTTGGAAGCTTGCAACCCCTTTCAATGAAAGTGTTTCTCGCCAGTCACTGCTTAGGGCTACATGAAAAGGAAACAAAACGTAGAGTTAGAATGTGAAACTGCTTTACTGTGTCAAGTTTCAAGGAGCTAGCACAAACCGTGTTTCATTTAGAGTTCCAAATACATCTATCAATATAGGAGAAAACAGAGTGAAATGACAAAATTCAAACTGTTACTGGAAACGAACGCTTCAACATAGAAGAACGAAATTTGGGAAACCAAGTGGGCTGAGTGTACTGATCATTACCTGAAAGTATCATCCAGTTTGGGTGAAAAATATTTGCTGAGATTTCTGGAGAATCGTAATTTTTGGAAGCTTGCAACCCCTTTCAATGAAAGTGTTTCTCGCCAGTCACTGCTTAGGGCTACATGAAAAGGAAACAAAACATAGAGTTAGAATGTGAAACTGCTTTACTGTGTCAAGTTTCAAGAAGCTAGCACAAACCGTGTTTGATTTAGAGTTCCAAATAAATCTATCAATATAGGAGAAAACAGAGTGAAACGACAAAATTCAAACTGTTACTGGAAACGAACGCTTCAACATAGAAGAACGAAATTTGGGGAACCAAGTGGGCTTAGTGTACTGATCATTACCTGAAAGTATCATCCAGTTTTGGTGAAAAAATATTTGCTGAGATTTCTGGAGACTCGTAATTTTTGGAAGCTTGCAACCCCTTTCAATGAAAGTGTTTCTCGCCAGTCACTGCTTAAAGCTACATGAAAAGGAAACAAAACATAGAGTTAGAATGTGAAACTGCTTTACTGTGTCAAGTTTCAAGAAGCTAGCACAAACCGTGTTTGATTTAGAGTTCCAAATACATCTATCAATATAGGAGAAAACAGAGTGAAATGCCAGAATGGAAACTGTTACTGGAAACGAACGCTTCAACATAGAAGATCGAAATTTGGGGAACCAAGTGGGCTTAGTGTACTGATCATTACCTGAAAGTATCATCCAGTTTGGGTGAAAAAATATTTGCTGAGATTTCTGGAGACTCGTAATTTTTGGAAGCTTGCAACCCCTTTCAATGAAAGTGTTTCTCACCAGTCACTGCTTCAACCTACATGAAAAGGAAACAAAACATAGAGATAGAATCTGAAACTGCTTTACTGTGTCAAGTTTCAAAAAGCTAGCACAAACCGTGTTTGATTTAGAGTTCCAAATACATGTATCAATATAGGAGAAAACAGAGTGAAATGCCAGAATGGAAACTGTTACTGGAAACGAACGCTTCAACATAGAAGAACAAAATTTGGAGAACCAAGTGGGCTTAGTGTACTGATCATTACCTGAAAGTATCATCCAGTTTGGGTGAAAAAATATTTGCTGAGATTTCTGGAGACTCGTAATTTTTGGAAGCTTGCAACCCCTTTCAATGAAAGTGTTTCTCGCCAGTCACTGCTTAAAGCTACATGAAAAGGAAACATAACGTAGAGTTAGAATCTGAAACTGCTTTACTGTGTCAAGTTTCAAGAAGCTAGCACAAACCGTGTTTGATTTAGAGTTCCAAATACATCTATCAATATAGAAGAAAACAGAGTGAAACGACAAAATTCAAACTGTTACTGGAAACGAACGCTTCAGCATAGAAGAACGAAATTTGGCGAACCAAGTGGGCTCAGTGTACTGATCATTACCTGAAAGTATCATCCAGTTTGGGTGAAAAATATTTGCTGAGATTTTTGGAAACTCGTAATTTTTGGAAGCTTGCAACCCCTTTCAATGAAAGTGTTTCTCGCCAGTCACTGCTTAAAGCTACATGAAAATGAAACAAAACATAGAGTTAAAATCTGAAACTGCTTTACGGTGTCAAGTTTCAAGAAGCTAGCACAAACCGTGTTTGATTTAGAGTTCCAAATACATCTATCAATATGGAAGAAAACAGAGTGAAATGCCAGAATGGAAACTGTTACTTGAAACGAACGCTTCAACATAGAAGATCGAAATTTGGGGAACCAAGTGGGCTTAGTGTACTGATCATTACCTGAAAGTATCATCCAGTTTGGGTGAAAAAATATTTGCTGAGATTTCTGGAGACTCGTAATTTTTGGAAGCTTGCAACCCCTTTCAATTAAAGTGTTTCTCGCCAGTCACTGCTTAGGGCTACATGAAAAGGAATCAAAACATAGAGTTAGAATGAGAAACTGCTTTACTGTGTCAAGTTTTAAGAAGCTAGCACAAACCGTGTTTGATTTAGAGTTCCAAATACATCTATCAATATGGAAGAAAACAGAGTGAAATGCCAGAATGGAAACTGTTACTTGAAACGAACGCTTCAACATAGAAGATCGAAATTTGGGGAACCAAGTGGGCTTAGTGTACTGATCATTACCTGAAAGTATCATCCAGTTTGGGTGAAAAAATATTTGCTGAGATTTCTGGAGACTCGTAATTTTTGGAAGCTTGCAACCCCTTTCAATGAAAGTGTTTCTCGCCAGTCACTGCTTAAAGCTACATGAAAAGGAAACAAAACGTAGAGTTAGAATCTGAAACTGCTTTACTGTGTCAAGTTTCAAGAAGCTAGCACAAACCGTGTTTGATTTAGAGTTCCAAATACATCTATCAATATAGGAGAAAACAGAGTGAAACGACAAAATTCAAACTGTTACTGGAAACGAACGCTTCAACATAGAAGAACGAAATTTGGGGAACCAAGTGGGCTTAGTGTACTGATCATTACCTGAAAGTATCATCCAGTTTGGGTGAAAAATATTTGCTGAGATTTCTGGAGACTCGTAATTTTTGGAAGCTTGCAACCCCTTTCAATGAAAGTGTTTCTCGCCAGTCACTGCTTAGGGCTACATGAAAAGGAAACAAAACATAGAGTTAGAATGTGAAACTGCTTTACTGTGTCAAGTTTCAAGAAGCTAGCACAAACCGTGTTTGATTTAGAGTTCCAAATACATCTATCAATATAGGAGAAAACAGAGTGAAACGACAAAATTCAAACTGTTACTGGAAACGAACGCTTCAACATAGAAGAACGAAATTTGGAGAACCAAGTGGGCTTAGTGTACTGATCATTACCTGAAAGTATCATCCAGTTTGGGTGAAAAAATATTTGCTGAGATTTCTGGAGACTCGTAATTTTTGGAAGCTTGCAACCCCTTTCAATGAAAGTGTTTCTCGCCAGTCACTGCTTAAAGCTACATGAAAACGAAACAAAACATAGAGTTAGAATCTGAAACTGCTTTACTGTGTCAAGTTTCAAAAAGCTAGCACAAACCGTGTTTGATTTAGAGTTCCAAATACATCTTCAATATAGGAGAAAACAGAGTGAAACGACAAAATTCAAACTGTTACTGGAAACGAACGCTTCAACATAGAAGAACGAAATTTGGGGAACCAAGTGGGCTTAGTGTACTGATCATTTCCTGAGAGTATCATCCAGTTTGGGTGAAAAAATATTTGCTGAGATTTCTGGAGACTCGTAATTTTTGGAAGCTTGCAACCCCTTTCAATTAAAGTGTTTCTCGCCAGTCACTGCTTAGGGCTACATGAAAAGGAATCAAAACATAGAGTTAGAATGAGAAACTGCTTTACTGTGTCAAGTTTCAAAAAGCTAGCACAAACCATGTTTGATTTAGTGTTCCAAATACATCTATCAATATAGGAGAAAACAGAGTGAAATGCCAGAATGGAAACTGTTACTGGAAACGAACGCTTCAACATAGAAGATCGAAATTTGGGGAACCAAGTGGGCTTAGTGTACTGATCATTACCTGAAAGTATCATCCAGTTTGGGTGAAAAAATATTTGCTGAGATTTCTGGAGACTCGTAATTTTTGGAAGCTTGCAACCCCTTTCAATGAAAGTGTTTCTCGCCAGTCACTGCTTAAAGCTACATGAAAAGGAAACAAAACGTAGAGTCAGAATCTGAAACTGCTTTACTGTGTCAAGTTTCAAAAAGCTAGCACAAACCGTGTTTGATTTAGAGTTCCAAATACATCTATCAATATAGGAGAAAACAGAGTGAAATGCCAGAATGGAAACTGTTACTGGAAAAGAACGCTTCAACATAGAAGAACGAAATTTGGAGAACCAAGTGGGCTTAGTGTACTGATCATTACCTGAAAGTATCATCCAGTTTGGGTGAAAAAATATTTGCTGAGATTTCTGGAGACTCGTAATTTTTGGAAGCTTGCAACCCCTTTCAATTAAAGTGTTTCTCGCCATTCACTGCTTAAAGCTACATGAAAAGGAAACATAACGTAGAGTTAGAATCTGAAACTGCTTTACTGTGTCAAGTTTCAAGAAGCTAGCACAAACCGTGTTTGATTTAGAGTTCCAAATACATCTATCAATATAGAAGAAAACAGAGTGAAACGACAAAATTCAAACTGTTACTGGAAACGAACGCTTCAGCATAGAAGAACGAAATTTGGCGAACCAAGTGGGCTTAGTGTACTGATCATTACCTGAAAGTATCATCCAGTTTGGGTGAAAAAATATTTGCTGAGATTTCTGGAGACTCGTAATTTTTGGAAGCTTGCAACCCCTTTCAATGAAAGTGTTTCTCGCCAGTCACTGCTTAGGGCTACATGAAAAGGAATCAAAACATAGAGTTAGAATGAGAAACTGCTTTACTGTGTCAAGTTTCAAAAAGCTAGCACAAACCGTGTTTGATTTAGAGTTCCAAATACATCTATCAATATAGGAGAAAACAGAGTGAAACGACAAAATTCAAACTGTTACTGGAAACGATCGCTTCAACATAGAAGAACGAAATTTGGAGAACCAAGTGGGCTTAGTGTACTGATCATTACCTGAAAGTATCATCCAGTTTGGGTGAAAAAATATTTGCTGAGATTTCTGGAGACTCGTAATTTTTGGAAGCTTGCAACCCCTTTCAATGAAAGTGTTTCTCGCCAGTCACTGCTTAGGGCTACATGAAAAGGAAACAAAACATAGAGTTAGAATGTGAAACTGCTTTACTGTGTCAAGTTTCAAGAAGCTAGCACAAACCGTGTTTGATTTAGAGTTCCAAATACATCTGTCAATATAGGAGAAAATAGAGTGAAACGACAAAATTCAAACTGTTACTGGAAACGAACGCTTCAACATAGAAGAACGAAATTTGGGGAACCAAGTGGGCTTAGTGTACTGATCATTACCTGAAAGTATCATGCAGTTTGGGTGAAAAAATATTTGCTGAGATTTCTGGAGACTCGTAATTTTTGGAAGCTTGCAACCCCTTTCAATGAAAGTGTTTCTCGCCAGTCACTGCTTAGGGCTACATGAAAAGGAAACAAAACGTAGAGTTAGAATGTGAAACTGCTTTACTGTGTCAAGTTTCAAGGAGCTAGCACAAACCGTGTTTCATTTAGAGTTCCAAATACATCTATCAATATAGGAGAAAACAGAGTGAAATGACAAAATTCAAACTGTTACTGGAAACGAACGCTTCAACATAGAAGAACGAAATTTGGGAAACCAAGTGGGCTGAGTGTACTGATCATTACCTGAAAGTATCATCCAGTTTGGGTGAAAAATATTTGCTGAGATTTCTGGAGAATCGTAATTTTTGGAAGCTTGCAACCCCTTTCAATGAAAGTGTTTCTCGCCAGTCACTGCTTAGGGCTACATGAAAAGGAAACAAAACATAGAGTTAGAATGTGAAACTGCTTTACTGTGTCAAGTTTCAAGAAGCTAGCACAAACCGTGTTTGATTTAGAGTTCCAAATACATCTATCAATATAGGAGAAAACAGAGTGAAACGACAAATTTCAAACTGTTACTGGAAACGAACGCTTCAACATAGAAGAACGAAATTTGGGGAACCAAGTGGGCTTAGTGTACTGATCATTACCTGAAAGTATCATCCAGTTTTGGTGAAAAAATATTTGCTGAGATTTCTGGAGACTCGTAATTTTTGGAAGCTTGCAACCCCTTTCAATGAAAGTGTTTCTCGCCAGTCACTGCTTAAAGCTACATGAAAAGGAAACAAAACATAGAGTTAGAATGTGAAACTGCTTTACTGTGTCAAGTTTCAAGAAGCTAGCACAAACCGTGTTTGATTTAGAGTTCCAAATACATCTATCAATATAGGAGAAAACAGAGTGAAATGCCAGAATGGAAACTGTTACTGGAAACGAACGCTTCAACATAGAAGATCGAAATTTGGGGAACCAAGTGGGCTTAGTGTACTGATCATTACCTGAAAGTATCATCCAGTTTGGGTGAAAAAATATTTGCTGAGATTTCTGGAGACTCGTAATTTTTGGAAGCTTGCAACCCCTTTCAATGAAAGTGTTTCTCACCAGTCACTGCTTCAACCTACATGAAAAGGAAACAAAACATAGAGATAGAATCTGAAACTGCTTTACTGTGTCAAGTTTCAAAAAGCTAGCACAAACCGTGTTTGATTTAGAGTTCCAAATACATGTATCAATATAGGAGAAAACAGAGTGAAATGCCAGAATGGAAACTGTTACTGGAAACGAACGCTTCAACATAGAAGAACAAAATTTGGAGAACCAAGTGGGCTTAGTGTACTGATCATTACCTGAAAGTATCATCCAGTTTGGGTGAAAAAATATTTGCTGAGATTTCTGGAGACTCGTAATTTTTGGAAGCTTGCAACCCCTTTCAATGAAAGTGTTTCTCGCCAGTCACTGCTTAAAGCTACATGAAAAGGAAACAAAACATAGAGTTAGAATCTGAAACTGCTTTACTGTGTCCAGTTTCAAGAAGCTAGCACAAACCGTGTTTGATTTAGAGTTCCAAATACATCTATCAATATAGGAGAAAACAGAGTGAAACGACAAAATTCAAACTGTTACTGGAAACGAACGCTTCAACATAGAATAACGAAATTTGGGGCACCAAGTGGGCTTAGTGTACTGATCATTACCTGAAAGTATCATCCATTTTGGGTGAAAAATATTTGCTGAGATTTCTGGAGACTCGTAATTTTTGGAAGCTTGCAACCCCTTTCAATGAAAGTGTTTCTCGCCAGTCACTGCTTAGGGCTACATGAAAAGGAAACAAAACATAGAGTTAGAATGTGAAACTGCTTTACTGTGTCAAGTTTCAAGAAGCTAGCACAAACCGTGTTTGATTTAGAGTTCCAAATACATCTATCAATATAGGAGAAAACAGAGTGAAACGACAAAATTCAAACTGTTACTGGAAACGAACGCTTCAACATAGAAGAACGAAATTTGGGGAACCAAGTGGGCTTAGTGTACTGATCATTACCTGAAAGTATCATCCAGTTTGGGTGAAAAAATATTTGCTGAGATTTCTGGAGACTCGTAATTTTTGGAAGCTTGCAACCCCTTTCAATGAAAGTGTTTCTCGCCAGTCACTGCTTAGGGCTACATGAAAAGGAAACAAAACATAGAGTTAGAATATGAAACTGCTTTACTGTGTCAAGTTTCAAGAAGCTAGCACAAACTGTGCTTGTTTTAGAGTTCCAAATACATCTATCAATATAGGAGAAAACAGAGTGAAATGCCAGAATGGAAACTGTTACTGGAAACGAACGCTTCAACATAAAGAATGAAATTTGGAGAACCAACTGGGCTTAGTGTACTGATCATTACCTGAAAGTATCATCCAGTTTGGGTGAAAAAATATTTGCTGAGATTTCTGGAGACTCATAATTTTTGGAAGTTTGCAACCCCTTTCAATGAAAGTGTTTCTCGCCAGTCACTGCTTAAAGCTACATGAAAAGGAAACAAAACGTAGAGTCAGAATCTGAAACTGCTTTACTGTGTCAAGTTTCAAAAAGCTAGCACAAACCGTGTTTGATTTAGAGTTCCAAATACATCTATCAATATAGGAGAAAACAGAGTGAAATGCCAGAATGGAAACTGTTACTGGAAAAGAACGCTTCAACATAGAAGAACGAAATTTGGAGAACCAAGTGGGCTTAGTGTACTGATCATTACCTGAAAGTATCATCCAGTTTGGGTGAAAAAATATTTGCTGAGATTTCTGGAGACTCGTAATTTTTGGAAGCTTGCAACCCCTTTCAATTAAAGTGTTTCTCGCCATTCACTGCTTAAAGGTACATGAAAAGGAAACAAAACGTAGAGTTAGAATCTGAAACTGCTTTACTGTGTCAAGTTTCAAGAAGCTAGCACAAACCGTGTTTGATTTAGAGTTCCAAATACATCTATCAATATAGAAGAAAACAGAGTGAAACGACAAAATTCAAACTGTTACTGGAAACGAACGCTTCAGCATAGAAGAACGAAATTTGGCGAACCAAGTGGGCTTAGTGTACTGATCATTACCTGAAAGTATCATCCAGTTTGGGTGAAAAATATTTGCTGAGATTTTTGGAAACTCGTAATTTTTGGAAGCTTGCAACCCCTTTCAATGAAAGTGTTTCTCGCCAGTCACTGCTTAAAGCTACATGAAAAGGAAACAAAACATAGAGTTAAAATCTGAAACTGCTTTACGGTGTCAAGTTTCAAGAAGCTAGCACAAACCGTGTTTAATTTAGAGTTCCAAATACATCTATCAATATGGAAGAAAACAGAGTGAAATGCCAGAATGGAAACTGTTACTTGAAACGAACGCTTCAACATAGAAGATCGAAATTTGGGGAACCAAGTGGGCTTAGTGTACTGATCATTACCTGAAAGTATCATCCAGTTTGGGTGAAAAAATATTTGCTGAGATTTCTGGAGACTCGTAATTTTTGGAAGCTTGCAACCCCTTTCAATTAAAGTGTTTCTCGCCAGTCACTGCTTAGGGCTACATGAAAAGGAATCAAAACATAGAGTTAGAATGAGAAACTGCTTTACTGTGTCAAGTTTCAAAAAGCTAGCACAAACCGTGTTTGATTTAGAGTTCCAAATACATCTATCAATATAGGAGAAAACAGAGTGAAATGCCAGAATGGAAACTGTTACTGGAAACGAACGCTTCAACATAGAAGATCGAAATTTGGGGAACCAAGTGAGCTTAGAGTACTGATCATTACCTGAAAGTATCATCCAGTTTGGGTGAAAAAATATTTGCTGAGATTTCTGGAGACTCGTAATTTTTGGAAGCTTGCAACCCCTTTCAATGAAAGTGTTTCTCGCCAGTCACTGCTTAAAGCTACATGAAAAGGAAACAAAACGTAGAGTTAGAATCTGAAACTGCTTTACTGTGTCAAGTTTCAAGAAGCTAGCACAAACCGTGTTTGATTTAGTGTTCCAAATACATCTATCAATATAGGAGAAAACAGAGTGAAACAACAAAATTCAAACTGTTACTAGAAACGAACGCTTCAACATAGAAGAACGAAATTTGGGGAACCAAGTGGGCTTAGTGTACTGATCATTACCTGAAAGTATCATCCAGTTTGGGTAAAAAAATATTTGCTGAGATTTCTGGAGACTCGTAATTTTTGGAAGCTTGCAACCCCTTTCAATGAAAGTGTTTCTCGCCAGTCACTGCTTAGGGCTACATGAAAAGTAAACAAAACATAGAGTTAGAATGTGAAACTGCTTTACTGTGTCAAGTTTCAAGAAGCTAGCACAAACCGTGTTTGATTTAGAGTTCCAAATACATCTATCAATATAGGAGAAAACAGAGTGAAACGACAAAATTCAAACTGTTACTGGAAACGAACGCTTCAACATAGAAGAACGAAATTTGGGGAACCAAGTGGGCTTAGTGTACTGATCATTACCTGAAAGTATCATCCAGTTTGGGTGAAAAAATATTTGCTGAGATTTCTGGAGACTCGTAATTTTTGGAAGCTTGCAACCCCTTTCAATGAAAGTGTTTCTCGCCAGTCACTGCTTAGGGCTACATGAAAAGGAATCAAAACATAGAGTTAGAATGAGAAACTGCTTTACTGTGTCAAGTTTCAAAAAGCTAGCACAAACCGTGTTTGATTTAGAGTTCCAAATACATCTATCAATATAGGAGAAAACAGAGTGAAACGACAAAATTCAAACTGTTACTGGAAACGATCGCTTCAACATAGAAGAACGAAATTTGGAGAACCAAGTGGGCTTAGTGTACTGATCATTACCTGAAAGTATCATCCAGTTTGGGTGAAAAAATATTTGCTGAGATTTCTGGAGACTCGTAATTTTTGGAAGCTTGCAAACCCCTTTCAATGAAAGTGTTTCTCGCCAGTCACTGCTTAGGGCTACATGAAAAGGAAACAAAACATAGAGTTAGAATGTGAAACTGCTTTACTGTGTCAAGTTTCAAGAAGCTAGCACAAACCGTGTTGATTTAGAGTTCCAAATACATCTGTCAATATAGGAGAAAACAGAGTGAAACGACAAAATTCAAACTGTTACTGGAAACGAACGCTTCAACATAGAAGAACGAAATTTGGGGAACCAAGTGGGCTTAGTGTACTGATCATTACCTGAAAGTATCATGCAGTTTGGGTGAAAAAATATTTGCTGAGATTTCTGGAGACTCGTAATTTTTGGAAGCTTGCAACCCCTTTCAATGAAAGGGTTTCTCGCCAGTCACTGCTTAGGGCTACATGAAAAGGAAACAAAACATAGAGTTAGAATGTGAAACTGCTTTACTGTGTCAAGTTTCAAGAAGCTAGCACAAACCGTGTTTGATTTAGAGTTCCAAATACATCTATCAATATAGGAGAAAACAGAGTGAAACGACAAAATTCAAACTGTTACTGGAAACGAACGCTTCAACATAGAAGAACGAAATTTGGGGAACCAAGTGGGCTTAGTGTACTGATCATTATCTGAAAGTATCATCCAGTTTGGGTGAAAAAATATTTGCTGAGATTTCAGGAGACTCGTAATTTTTGGAAGCTTGCAACCCCTTTCAATGAAAGTGTTTCTCGCCAGTCACTGCTTAAAGCTACATGAAAAGGAAACAAAACATAGAGTTAGAATGTGAAACTGCTTTACTGTGTCAAGTTTCAAGAAGCTAGCACAAACCGTGTTTGATTTAGAGTTCCAAATACATCTATCAATATAGGAGAAAACAGAGTGAAATGCCAGAATGGAAACTGTTACTGGAAACGAACGCTTCAACATAGAAGATCGAAATTTGGGGAACCAAGTGGGCTTAGTGTACTGATCATTACCTGAAAGTATCATCCAGTTTGGGTGAAAAAATATTTGCTGAGATTTCTGGAGACTCGTAATTTTTGGAAGCTTGCAACCCCTTTCAATGAAAGTGTTTCTCGCCAGTCACTGCTTAGGGCTACATGAAAAGGAAACAAAACATAGAGTTAGAATGTGAAACTGCTTTACTGTGTCAAGTTTCAAGAAGCTAGCACCAACCGTGTTTGATTTAGAGTTCCAAATACATCTATCAATATAGGAGAAAACAGAGTGAAATGACAAAATTCAAACTGTTACTGGAAACGAACGCTTCAACATAGAAGAACGAAATTTGGGGCACCAAGTGGGCTTAGTGTACTGATCATTACCTGAAAGTATCATCCAGTTTGGGTGAAAAATATTTGCTGAGATTTCTGGAGACTCGTAATTTTTGGAAGCTTGCAACCCCTTTCAATGAAAGTGTTTCTCGCCAGTC